>NC_085869.1:52692383-52702383 GCF_034702125.1 Engraulis encrasicolus
AATGCTTCTGAAGAAAAGACTGAAATTAAATTTAAAAATGAGATAAAATCCTGAATTTTAATTAATCTCCATTTCTATTTTAATCACTTTTTTGGAATAAAAACTTAAAAAAAAAACCTCCTCTCCTCAAAAAGTGAACCTTTTGTAGGTGAAAACTGTTATCACGTTTTTTTAACGGTATACCGCACAGCCCTACTCTACACAGTATACAGTCTTTTCTTATATACTATACAGGGCCTTTCTGAGAAACAACAAATGATACAATAGCATTTTAAGTTCAAGAAGACTAACAAAGTGCTTTTACTAGTGACATTGGAAAACTTAATGAAAGACTCAAGTTGTAAAATGACTGACACTGAATTTCATTACTATTTAATTGAGCCTGATTTCCAGTGGCAGTCTTGTTCCGTCTAAGGTGTGTGTGTGTGTGTGTGCGTGTGTGTGTGTGTGCGTGCGTGCGTGCGTGCGTGCTTACGTGTGTGTGTGCGCGGGTTAGCTGTAGTGAGATCCAGGGGAGGGTTTATTAAGCCAACATCAGACAGGCTAGTCCGCCCCTACTCAGTGGGACATCGTTACTCACCAACCAAATAAGTAGCTAAATAATGACGAGAAGGAAAAAAAAATCAAGATCAAGAGCGCAGACAGACAGACAATTATGTCACGGAAAAAAAAACTTAAAACAGATTTGATCAAATTACTCCAATTAGTGGGCCTGCGGTGAGCAACGCCGGGCTTATTTGCATCAAGATGGAAGTCTCCCAGGTCGGTCCGCTGCATGACTTAATTAGAGGAAAAGATTAGGGCTCGTTTCAAGGGGGACCGCCGCACCACCTTGCTTCCATCTGAGTCAGGTTAGCAGCAGCTACGGTACGCAGATGGCGTGCTCTCCAGGCCCGTTGATAGAGGGGTTGGGGTACAAACGGGTAAGTTGTCTCATGCCCAGAGACAGAGGGGCGCCTAAAACCGGGTCCACATTATATTGAGAAAGGGCCCTTTCACATGATTTTGCACCAGGCCCAGCCAGTGACTCTTTTCCATTGCCATAACTACAGTACTGAAGGCAAGGAAGAGGGACGGAGGACAGATTGGGGGTTGGGTAAGGGGTGTGGGGTTGTGGGGTTTGGGGCAGTAGTCTGGGTTGCGGTGGAAGTGGAGGTTGGAGCGTGTTGGGGTAAGGGTTTGGGGTGAATTGGGGGAGGCCAAGCGTTTGTTGTCTCAGTGGTGAAAAAAAAGCAGAGGGTTTGTGCGAGGAGGGTTGCTTGAACTACGGTGAAACAAGTTGATCTGGACTTGATTTACAGTTGGTCAAGGTCCATTGAAACGCGTCCACAATGAAATGGTATTTGTAATACTTTCGCTCTAGAGCAAATATAGCTGAGTCGGTCACAAATCAACGGGGGAAACAAGGATATTTAGGGAAAATGTGAATGCCGAATTCCTCAGGCTGTTTTTTTTTTTCAAAATGTCCGTCTTTTTTGTTTGTCCTGCAATTTATTCTTTGTCAAATGCAATGTTCTGCATTGAAGCAAACAACTTCGTCACAGATGTCGTAGTGACAGGTACGGCGAAACGCTAATAGCTCTGACCCGCGGCTAAGGTTAGGCCAGCTGCATTTGTAGGTCATTCATAGTTCAGTGCGAACGTGTGGTAGGTTTTTTTCTCCTCTGGAGAGATGCTCAGACAGAGGATGCATTGTGTCGCATCCTCGGTCTCATCCCTGGGCCTATTGTTTGGCGTGCCCGATGAGGTAATGACAGAGACCTAGGCCAACAGGGGGGGAATGGAGGTGTGTCGTGTGCGCCGCCACGTCGTGTTTTGAGTTCGAGCGTTTCCATCTTTTGTAGCGCACCCCTGTGGCGTGCAAACTCTTGACCTTGCACCAAAAAACATCAACAGCGAAACGCACACACACAAAAATGTGTGCAGTAGAGGCATGCTCACGTTAATCATTAATGAACAATCGTTAATGAAACATTAGTTATTTTCTCCCCAAAATATTCTATTTTTCTAAGCCACACCCTATGAAGAGAAAAAAGTCTGTCCACTTTTTGTTTTGCAACATTGAGGAAATACTAATATGCCTGTTCTTTCTCCAACTTGGTTGACTTGGGGTTTTTGTGTTTTGGCAGTCACAACAAATGTCTGTTTTCATCTGTCATTGCCATGGCTGTTATAGCTGTTTCCCCCCATCAATGTCACGAGTCCACACACTTAAACATTTATGGCCAGCCATGAAGTAATAAGACATCAAAAAGGCTTTTAGTGCAGACTTCTCACCCCGAAAACTACTGTCAGCCTTTGTCCTGCACCCTTTCCCAGGATGTGCACAATCTTCACCTTCAACCCTTTATTGTGACCCCTGTGCCTTTCTCCACACCAATATGCTTCTCCTTCACAACTACATTTGAAGACCTGTTTTCCAAAATGATATACGTAAATACTTTGCCAATTAAAAAGCCAAAAAAAAAAGCTTTATCTAATCTGATTTTCAGACAATATCAGGAAAAATGAAACTGGATTAATGTCTGATATTTCCATTACAAATTAAAACATTAACACACTTGAATATTGAATATTATTCATTTATAGAGATGCACCGGATCCGTTTCCGGGTTCGGAAAAGGCAGGATAATAGGGTTTTTCACAGGATCCGGATCCGGCAGGATCTTAAGCTGTGGATCCGGTATCCGGGAGTTACCTAAAAATCAGGATCTGGCACTAGTCTAGTTTTTACGTAGCCTAGGCTTTTCAGTCAGTCTTTCACAACCCCAATCACTGCATGGAGTGAAAGGCCTTTGGAAGCGGCCGTTGCAGGCAATTTGTCAGTAAGCCAATGAGTCTAAAAAATAGTTTGAGCCAGCGTAATAAAGAGGGCCCACGTGTGCGAGAAGGCTGTCTTTCAAACCTTTCATAGGATCCGGTATCCGGTTCCGGATCCGGCAGGATCTAAAGCAGTGGATCCGGTATGCGGCAGGATCCTAAAAATCAGGATCCGGTGCATCTCTAGTTTATTTAAATGCTGTCATCTCTCACCTTTGGCCAGCCAACGGCTGTGCTGTATGGTCCGAAAATAGAATAATGAATGAACGAAAAAGTACACAGACCCTATGCTCACTGATGATCAATTTCAACTGTCTGACTCTGTGGCTCACATTCAACAACACACTCACCTGAGTAGGCTGATAGTGTTGATATACTGTATGCCATTGCCTTGTGCATGTGTGTATGTGTGTGTGTGTGTGTGTGTGTGTGTGTGCGCGTGCGTGCATGCTTCGTGTGTGCGTAAATATAATACATGCATCAAGAAAGAAAGAAACACAGAAATTTGGTACAGTTAGGGTTAGGGTTATGGCTGGTTATGCACTGTGCAATTGCATTATACTGTATTACATGTGGATTCACACTGAGAAAGACACCGTAGGCTACAACAAAGTGTTACCTGAATAAATAAGGCTCTCTTCTCTGCTCTGGTGACTTCTTTCTTTCCCACTGACTGTCGAGTGAGCTGACTGCTCGTGTGCGGATGAATGGTAGAGCAGAGGCAAAGTGTCAGGCTCATGTATTTTATTTGACAGAGGTCAACCCATGTTTTGACACCGCGATTTACAGATGGGTGACAGACAGCCAGACACCCAGTGGGAGTGACTGTCCAGAGATCTTTTTATTTTTTGGTTTCCTGTCACATCAAAGCATACGGGAGTCCATGAAAAGTGTCATGCACAGTGTATGCGGTATATTGCCTTACCTATTGTATTAGATATCTGGTTGGTCGTATTTGTTAAATAGATAAACTATTGATAGAGTGCATAGATACATTAATCAATTTGAAGGAGCATTTGCTTTGTGTATGGCTGCATCAATCAACTATTTTATGTGCATAAAGTGTGCATGTGTGCGTACGTACCATACCTGTGCTTGTGGGTGTGCATACTGTATGTCAGTGCTCTCATCTAGTTTGTGGTGGTGAATCCTCCTTTTTCTATATTCAAGCTCCCTGCAGTACACTCAGGTAGACACACTCGTGGATAAAAAAATAAACACCAAATAGACGTCTGTATACAATAATGTTGTATGCCTGTATGTTTTGTGTGTGTGTGTGTGTGTGTGTGTGTGTGTGTGTGTGTGTGTGTGTGTGTGTGTGTGTGTGTGTGTGTGTGTGTGTGTGTGTGTGTGTGTGTGTGTGTGTGTGTGCGTGCGCGTGCGTGTGTGCGCGCGTGCGTGTGTGTCCGTGCGTGCGGGACTCCGTGCGTATGTGCGTGCAGGGCCGCTGACTGCTTTGGCTGGGCCCGAGACAAAAACATCTGAAAGGGCCCCTAACCCAATACCTACAAGGCCCCTTGTCTCCCTGGGCCCGGGACAAGTGACCCCTTTGTCCCCCCTGTCGGTTTCCCTGCGTACGTGCATGCGTGCATGTGTGTGTATGTGTTTGTGTACGTGTATGGACTGGTCAGACAGTGCCGTGGCCCTAAATACTTTAAGGGGTACTCACCCGTCCTCGTCACCAGGCTAATTAAGCCTAATAGCACGGGATAAGGAGAGGCCAGACAAGAGAAACACCACCTATTGGCTAGCTTTCAAGGTGACACCAGAGACTAACCAATCAAAACAGGTCAGGGAGTTATCCATCCCACAGTATAAACATGGGAGTCCCTGGAGATAGTGGATGGGGATGGGGAGGGGGGGGTTTGGGAGGGGTGGGGGTGGGCGGGCAATTAGGCTAGTTCATGTCACTGGACTGTGTCCGACTCCCTTGGGAAACACACACACACACACACACACACACACACACACACACACACACACACACACACACACACACACACACACACACACACACACACACACACACACACACACACACACACACACACACACACACACACACACTACACACTATTCACTACACACTACACACACATTCATCCAGGCCTGCTAAAGACACCTTAAGTGCTGTTAAGCCATCAGGGGCAGGGAGCAGACATCGATTAATGTAATTTAGAATGAAAAAGCGTGACCAGGAGACATCTTGCCTCAGATAATGGACTGGTAAACGCATGACATTACTCCACATAAACATCAGTCAGACGGCTGTCGACCGACCGCTGACTGGCTTGTCTTTTGCCTTGTATGTCTTTTTTGCCTGCCTTTCGCCTCGCTATGCTGCCTGGCTGTGTTGCTGAGAAGAGCCAGTCAGCAGAGATAAAGATTTATCTTCCCCGCTTTTTGGCTGAGGAGGAGAGACATAAAAAAGACTTAAAGACTCTGAATGTGTTGTTATATTGCAGCTGAAGGTTTCATTTATCACAATGTAGTATTTGGATAGGAAGACACAGGAAACGGCAGGCTATTTTCTACCCCTCAGATATGTTAATAATGTAATTGTTTGAATGATGGTAAAAAGTGTAGAAGTCGTAAATAGTATGAAGATCGTGAGATTCTTGACTGTTTAAAAGGGCCAAACTCAGGTGACCGTGTCGCTTTCTGATGATCAATTTCAGCTGTGGTTCATTCACGCGTGCAGTCAGTCACCCAAAAACGTGAGGCCGCAAAACCAGCGAAAGCATGTGTCTGAACTGAAGTAACCCATTTGGGGAGAGTAAATGTATGTAAATGTCCCCTTCCACAGCTCTTCGTCTTCCTCTGTGTCTCCCTGTGGTTATGAGCGAGGAATTTGGCCTTAATTGGATATTCTCCCCCTCTATTGAATTCTGAGGTCAGCGTGTAATTGCTGCAAAAGAGCTGCCCATTTAGCACTTTAACCCCCAGACTGACGGGACGATGCACTTTGACTAAGGGGCCCAGACGGAGAAAGATATGGCGGAGTGTCGCAGACATTCTCTTCAGACGTGCAGCGCTAAATTATCACTTTGTTTTAGCCTCACGCGCACACACACACATACACGCTCGCACACACACATGCCGCACACACATGCATGCTGCACACACACACAAACATATACACACACACACACACACACACACACACACACACACACACGCGCACACACACACACACACACACACACACACACACACACACACACACACACACACACACACACACACACACACACACACACACACACACACACACACACACACACACACACACACACACACACACACACACACACACAATGAATTAACATGTGGATTCTCTAATGCGCAAGTAATTACAGCTGAATACTTTAATTCATCCTGAAATTGTTGTGGTTCGGGGGCACATCTCACAATCTGTGAAATTCCCCCTTGTAATGGAATGGAATGAGGTAAAGGGCCATCTCATGTTATTGCATTACTCAGATATGAGTGGGTGACGACTTTTGAAACCACATTTTATTGTGTTTTATTGTGTTGTTTTGTTTCATCCCAGCGTCTGTTTCTCATTCACCTGTTCATGATTTTTTTCCCTCTCTCCCTCTTTTTCTCTCCTCCTCTTTGTCTTTCTCTCTCCCCCCCTCTCTCTGTTTCGTTCGCTCTTTCTCTCCTTCTCTAACTTTCTCCCTCCCTCCATTCCCTGTTTCTCTCGACACGTTCCTATCCTTGTCATCTGTGTTCCCACACGTCTCTCCCAGGAGTGCTATTTTATATTGGCACCATTACTCACCACCACACCAACAATCCGGCTCAGCCCGACCCAGCCCGACCAGGGATCATACTGGAGTATCTGGACGCCTTCCTAAGAACATCCTCCCACCTAAACGGCTCCCTAGAGGGTGAATCATGGCGTTGGGAACCGACCCTGACGGCCTGACTGACTGACTGCCTGCCTGCCTGCCTGAGTGACTGCAGTGGGGGGAGAGATTGAGACCCGCTCACAGCCTGGCTGCCCTAGTTGGATTGGCCATAGGGCATACAGGGCATTTGCTTAGTGAACTGTTGATGATTTTGGCCTGGACCTCAATGGCATCCATCCTCACGCCACTACAGCAGGCCTCAAAAATAGTCAGATACTGCCTATATGAAGCATTTTGGCTGTTGCAGTAAAAAAAGCTCATATTAGACAATTAAAAATGTTGTCCATGCACGGCTTCATTGTCTCTCCCAATGCCTGGTGGGACGAGCTTGAAAGCTGAAAATGCCCGGCCCGATTTGCCGTCCCAGTCAATCCCTGCTGCCTGCCTGCCTGCTTCATTGCCTGTCTTGCCTGGGAAGACCGAGGAGGGGACAACATTGTTCGTTTCCCCTGAAATGACTCAAGTCCGTAGGAATGCCATGCTCCGCTCCGCTCTGCTCTTGGCTTTGCTCTGCCCTGCTGCTCTCTCCAGGCAGGAATTTGAACAGAGTCAGGCTATGCTGTGCAGTGGGAGCATCTGTCCTGACCGCCAGGGCTCTCTCTCTCTCTCTCTCTCTCTCTCTCTCTCTCTCTCTCTCTCTCTATCTCTCTCTCTCTCTCTCTCTCCTCTCTCTCTCTCTCTCTCTCTCTCTCTCTCTCTCTCTCTCTCTCTCTCTCTCTGTGTCTCTCTCCCTCTCCTTCTCTCCCTGGTGTTGCGCTGTTGTCTCTGCCTAGTGCAGACTTTTGCCTTTGTTCGTCGGTGCTTTTCTTCACATTACAACTGGCAACTCTTGTTTATTGATCGTTTGAATTATTGACAGCTTGATGTCTTTAAAATCCTTTGAATGATTTTAATTGTCAATAAAGCTTTGTTAATTGAGGTTTGCAGTTTGTGTCCGTCTCATTAACTAGAATTTTAGTGGGATTTCATAATATTGTCTTAACCCTTGTGTTGTGTTCGTAAGCTGCATACACCTGTGGTGTTCGGGTCATTTTTGACCCGTGATGACAAAACTCAGCCATAAAATACCCAAAAACACTAGTTATCATCAAATATTGTTTTTCATCTCATGGCTAACTTGGTATGTATTCATATCCATGGAAATATTACTTTATGTATTCATCTTTTTGACTTTACTGGTCTTTTATCTTACATTATGCAAATCGTTTTTCATGACCAAAACTATCAAAATCTGCATAAATTCACTATTAATACCTCCTAAAGTGATACAATTAGTGATTATGTTGTCCATGTATTACAGCTGATATGAGAGTACAACAACCCCCAAATTTATTTTATTGGTTTTTCTCTAATATTGAAAAATATCATCAATAGTGGCATTTGTGGTGTTGAGGTCCAAACCAACCCAAAGAGATTTATAGCAGGATAAAGACCAAATGTCAACTAAATTAGTTTTTCAGTGCATAAAATCAATGTTTAAATATGTTGACTTGGTAATTTTCAATATTTATATGATTTTAGTGTGGTAAATATACAAAATAACAATTCTGTCCGAGTCACAGCTATTCCACCAATCTAATGCAAAGATATTGGAAATGAACACATCAATTAACATGAAAAAAGTCACACTATTCATCTGAATCCCCTATGCCATGAACATGGACCATTATGTCATTGCCACATCAACTTTATGGAAAGTATAAGACCAGTTCTACATGTTTGGGTGCCATTATGAATTTTTGATACGTTTTTTGGAAAAAATAATGTGCAAAAATGTATTTTGCAAACAAATGTGCAAAAAATCGTATTATATAATGCAGAAATGGATTCCTTGACCATGAAAACATATGAGTAGACACCAAAAATACATCTGTACTCCTTTCACAACAGGAGATATGACGTATTGTAGTGTATTGGACTGTCCGGCGGCCATATTGGATTTGGAATATGAAAAAGCTGTCAAAAATATTTTCAGGCAAGAAATATATTTTCCTCACCATAAATCACCAAACTAAAGACAAGGGGCAACCAACAGCTTTTCAGAAATGCATACAACAGCCAAAAATCTATGCCGGGTCAATTTTGACCCTGAACACCACAGATGTAACTTTTTTTTTTTGGACCTTTAAAATTTACTAAAATGATAAAACATATTTTTTGTGTGTTGCAATGATTGTGACTGAGGATTAGATGAAGCCTTATTCCTAGAAAATAAAGGAAAGTGTGTTTTTTTCACACTAAAACTTGAAAACGGGTCAAAAATGACCCGAACACAACATAAGGGTTAACAAAATCAGAATTACAATCACATATTGACCATACAAGCATACAATCATGTAGTGCATGCATTCAGTTGAAAAAAAATCCAGACACACTGCACCACAGAATTGCAATGCACATTGAACAAATGATATTGAAATGCAAACAATGTGTAAAAGACCAGTTACGACAGATGCCTCAAATGTGTTGGACACTTCCAGTGACCTGACTTGTACTTTTTTTAGTTCTCCTCACTTAGTTTCGGGCTCCGGTCATTTAAGTTTCACTCCAGTTTTTTTAAAACTACAACTTCTCGTAATGGTGCCTTGGTTTAGCACAGATAAGAGTGATCTACATGTATATTTACAACATCACAAACATCAATCTGTGGTTGTTCTCTCCCATGCATATCTTAGGGTCAGGGGGCCAGGAGACATTTGTGCCAATGGCCTGTCGCCGGTGTAAGAACAGACTTGTGCACAAACAGTCACATTTACACAAATGCAGAAAGCGTACACTCTTTAAAAACAGAGAGAGAGAGAGAGAGAGAGAGAGAGAGAGAGAGAGAGAGAGAGAGAGAGAGAGAGAGAGAGAGAGAGAGAGAGAGAGAGAGAGAGAGAGAGAGAGAGAGAGAGAGAGAGAGCTAGAGTGCATTTATTTTCGGGGAGAGGGAGGAAGCAAGACTCGCATGCTGTTTTCTCAGAAACATAAGCCTTGTTATCTAGGCCGCTCAGACGCGCCGTGTATTGCTCAAATGGAATGGAGGGGAAATTTGCTTTACATGTCTGTGACACAGGTAATGTTTCTCCCCGGCTTGAAATAGAACAGACCACTATGTAGGGAGAGCGCTCTCCCAAAGAGTTCTCAGGAACCCTTATCGAAAGGAAAACACGGCGAAAGATAAAAAAGGGAAGAATGAAGGAGAGGAAAAGGGATAGAGGGAGGGAGAGAGAACGTCTGGCCAGATCTTGTACATTAACCTACACCTGAGCGACAGGGTGGCA
>NC_085869.1:52717383-52722383 GCF_034702125.1 Engraulis encrasicolus
ATTTCACACACAATCACTCATCTCTCTCCCTCTCTCGCTCCATCTCTCTCTTTCTCTCTCTCACCCACTCTCTCGCTCTCTCTCTCTGTGTCTCACACACACACACACACACACACACACACACACACACACACACACACACACACACACACACACACACACACACACACACACACACACACACACACACACACACACACACACACACACACACACACACACACACACACACACACACACACACACACACACACACACACACACACACACACACACACACACACACACACACACACACACACACACACACACACACACACAGAGGCCTGCAGCCTGCCTGCTGCCGCTGCTGCTGCTGCTGCACCAAGACAGAAAAAAAAGAATGTTTTAAGAGAGTGGAAATGCATTTTGGGCTGAAGCACATCTGGGATTGGTTACCCTCATGGAGGTGGGTATTAAAATCGGAAACATGCTGGATTTTCCCCCCTACGTATGCCTTAGTGACTCCAAACAAGGCAGAACATTTACGTTTCCGGGCCTTTATGAAGGATTAGGAGCACGCGCGCGCGTGTGTGTGTGTGTGTGTGTGTGTGCGCGTGTGTGCGCGTGTGTGCGCGTGTGTGCGCGTGTGTGTGTGTGTGTGTGTGTGTGTGTGTGTGTGTGTGTGTGTGTGTGTGTGTGTGTGTGTGTGTGTGTGTGTGTGTGTGTGTGTGTGTGTGTGTGTGTGTGTGTGTGTGTGTAAATGTGTGTAAGTGTGTGTGTGTGTGTGTGTGTGTAAGTGTGTGTGTGTGTGTGTGTGTGTGTGTGTGTGTGTATGTGTCTGTCCATTCACCTATAAGTCACCGCCCCAAAGCTTTGCTCTCACCATGACAACCAACACCATTTTGCCAACCAGCTTGGGCCCCTATTGACACTGTGCTGCCAAGATAGGTGACATCATTGTATACAGTGTAATGTAAAAGGGTATATTACCAGTAGTATGTTGGAATGAGTGTTGCATGGAGTTTCGTGCCAGGCCGCTGCCGTGCCCATTTGAGAAAGGAAAAGAGAAAAAATAAAATAAAGGAAGGCCACTCCACTTGGGGGGGCGATTTGACTTCACTCCAGTGACGTGCACTGCTGAAAGGTCTCGTTAGACTCTAAGAGCAAGTTTAAATGTCTTCAGTGAACACCCCGCTTCAATACACACGCGTAGCTGTGTGCAAGCAGACACAAACACGCACGCACACACACGCGCGCACACACACACACACACACGCACGCACGCACGCACGCACGCACGCACGCACGCACGCACGCACGCACGCACGCACGCACACACACACACACACACACACACACACACACAGACACACACACAGACACACACACACACACACACACACACACACACACACACACACACACACACACACACAAACACCGCAACCCCTATACCAATCTACAACTTTGCCATACAAACGAGAGAGGGGAGTTCATTAAAAAAGACGGGGTTTTATTTCCTGTAGGGAAAATGGCTGATTTGGATGAGGGCGCAAACACGTCATGCGTGTGTAGCCTCGCTAGCCGTGACACCCATGTCAGAAGCAATCAAACGAAGGTTGATAAATGGATGATAATTAGCTTGTGCCTGTCCCTGTGGGAAGATGGGCCACGGCAAGCTGACATCTGACCGTAAAAAAATTGAAGGATTTTTTTTCCCTCCTTGAAAATTGTTTACTTGAGTAGAAACATCACCATTGTAGGCACTGAGGCAATGGGCATTTTCTCCCTTTAATACAGTGAGTAGGCTATGGGGGATAGGGTCATTATCGGTGGTTTTAACGGTGGACAGTTAGTTCACAGTCAGTCAGGCGTACATGACACCGGAGGAAGGACAGCTAGACACGAAGCAGCATCCCTAAACGATAGAAGCGAGGTCTCTTAAGCCATGATTCTTGCGTGTGTTTTTTTAAGAGTTCATGACCTTCCATGTCATCACAACATTCTTCACAGAAGTGAAAATGGAACCCTTTAATTAGATTTTTTCCCCCCGTTCGTTCTTTTAGGCCTGAGAAACGTCTGGACCAGGGATTTGAGGCGTTTTCTTTTCGTCTTCATTTCTTTCTTCGTTCACGGCACCAATTCCCAACCTGTGACTCATTACGTACTATTTACATCGCCCACCTTATATAACGTCTTGGACGTGAGCGGTACTTGGCTTGTCATTGCCTATTTGTAGCTCCGCGGTGGACAGCGAGGGTATTAAAAAACGCAAGTGGAACCTGCTCGCCTCGTCTGCTAACTCCTTTTGTGCTGACCGATGACTAATACAGTTTCGGGGGGAAGAAAAAAAAATACAATAGGGAAACCGCACACTGATGTGGTCTTACAGTATATGAAATGTAAAACCCATTATCTACGGAGACTTGGAATGCATGTTCCTCCAACGACCTGGAACGACCCTTGGACCGAACACCTTTAATGATGCAGCACCTTTTAGTGAACCCTGGGGGACGACTGTACGGTACGGTACGGTACTGTGCTGCACAGTACTGCTGCAGGCCCCAGCCAGGGATGCTCAGCTCAGCTGGAGGCGCAAGGTCCTGGCCAATGAACTCCACTTCCCTGAATTAATTTGCCACCTGTTGAGGCCTGAGAATCGCACACACACATGTGCACGTACACACACACGTACGCACGTATGCATGAACATGCACGAACACGCACGCACGTATGCAGATATGCACGCACGCATGAAATAATGCACCCCCGCACACACACACACACACACACACACACACACACACACACACACACACACACACACACACACACACACACACACACACACACACACACACACACACACACACACACACACACACACACACACACACACACACAGCGAAGCATGTTCTCTCTCGTGTCCTCAGGCAGCTACGTAGCTCACAGGACACTGCAGCGGAGCAGAGCGCCTGCAGGCTCATGGGGTCCATTAACGGAGAGTCCACTGCCGTTAAGTAACCTGCTGCTTCCCTTGTAGAGGAGTGGGAATACCTAAGAGAAAACAGCTGCTCGGCTGCAAAGATCACTCTGCACACAACCCCCTCCTTTAGCTTTTACCCCTGTGGTCTCTTTTTTTCCTCTCGTTTCCTCTTGGCCCTTTGCCCCGAAACCTCTTACGGCGTTCCCACGAGCGGCGGCCATTTTGCTTGGTGTTGTTTGTTGTCTTGCTCCCAGTTCACCTTCAGACGGGATCTCTTAGCGGTAGCGCTTGGACCCCGTCATGTCAGAGTTAATCAAAGGGCCAGACCTCGGCACGTTTCCCCCTGTTTGAGCGTGCTGATCGATTCATATATATTTTTTAAACATGATAAAATAGGGCCCTGGGAGCGATATAAAATTGGACTGCAGTTATAGCGCTGGGGAAATCTGTGCTTCATGGCGTCATTTGTGCTTAATGGTGTTCTACATTTTTTTATTATTATACACGACTGCGTATTTTAGTTTCAACTTATCTGCCATTATGCCAGAATTTGCTTGATTTATTTTGCTGTTTCTATATAAATTACCCTGAAATTTACCCGGCTCAATGCCCTTGAATCCCGTATTCGTTTGCTGGTCTGAATCTGTGGTAAGCCGCGACTGCTTGCTTGAACATGGACAAACCCACTGATAACAGCATTTCTGTGCAACCAAAGACCTTTCAAAATATTGACTTTACCCTTAGATTCACTGCGATGATTTGTTTCAGTTGGCTATTTGGAAACCAAGTGCACACCTTTGTGTGTTTGAATGTGTGTGCTGTGCAGCAGTGCTAAAGTGGAATCAGAGGGCATTTCTCAAAGTGAAGTGTTCTAACCTTGCTAGAGCAAGTAATGCCCATTTTACACAGATTTCAAGAGGTAATAATAACTAGTTTTAAGAGTAATTAATAATTGTATACTCTTTGGTGAAAATACTTTACGTTGAGAAACAGTCAGAGTGGGGAGATAGAACACTAAGCGGGCCATGTGAAGGATTTAAAGGGGGGCGGGGGTCCATAAGCTCCTTCATGCCTCTGCATTCATTAATGAAGGAATTTCTGCTGCTACAACTGGAAACTCCTTTGACAAGGTGGAGGATCACGGTGGTGGTGGAGGTGGTGGAGGTGGAGGTGGCGGCCACAGCTTTATTTTCATTAATCAGTTCTTTGTTAAAAAAAAAAACAAAAACAAAAAAAACACTGCTCCAATCTCCGGACAGATGTTTTCTCGTCCCTTGTTTTCCCCAGCCCAACCCCAACTGGCAACAGCTGTAAAGCCGTTTTAAGATGGGATTGGGAGCGGGCCGCCACCTGTGTCCTGAGTGTGTGTGTGTGTGTGTGTGTGTGTGTGTGTGTGTGTGTGTGTGTGTGTGTGTGTGTGTGTGTGTGTGTGTGTGTGTGTGTGTGTGTGTGTGTGTGTGTGTGTGTGTGTGTGTGTGTGTGTGTGTGTTTGTGCGTGTGCGTGTGCATGTGTGCGTGTGTGTGCAGAGTTTGTCTAGAGTGTGTGGCAATAGTTTCAGAGTACAGGATCCTTGTCGCTCGGGTTAACATGTGAACTAATCTGGCGGCTACAAGAGAAGTGCAGTTTGGTACAGATGTCCTGCACAGATTGCTGCGGAGTTGAGCGGAGGTGGGGGCTCCACCCTGCGTGTGTGTGTGTGTGTGTGTGTGTGTGTGTGTGTGTGTGTGTGTGTGTGTGTGTGTGTGTGTGTGTGTGTGTGTGTGTGTGTGTGTGTGTGTGTGTGTGTGTGTGTGTGTGTGTGCGCGCGCGCACGTGTGTGTGTGTGTGTTTGTGTGTGTGAGGCCAAAATTGGACAGCCAGCCCTAAGCGCCGGCCAGCCGTCAGCACCAGACAGCAAGGCAGTCACAGGGCAACATAGATGATGAGTGGAAATGGTGTTCTTAATCCGGCTCTCACTCGGCACTGTATGGCGGGGGGCCATGTGCTGGGGACATTCAACCGGGAGCGTCCTGGATACTACTAGGATGTGTA
>NC_085869.1:52729883-52734883 GCF_034702125.1 Engraulis encrasicolus
GTGCCCGCACCAACTTTGATGTCGTATAATTCCTTAACGATTTAAGCTATGACTACGAAACTTGGTGACTTTTCCTAAAATTTTGTTGGCTACAGTTTAGTGCCAAAAGATTATGTTTGTAATTTTTGCCGTTGCCATGGCAACGGTTTTCTGACAGGTATGTCTGACCAAAAATCACTAATCTAAGTCTCATTATTGTTCCTTTTTCATATTTTTTTGTTATTTCCATTAGCATCAGACAACTTTGTGAGCATTAAAGTGGTCTGAAGCATATAATCATTAAAATCTAAGTGCATTACCTAAATTTGATGGAAAATAGATTTTGGCGAGATTTTAGGCATTATAATCAGATGATGTCATAATGACGTCATAATACCAGATAATGACACAAAAATGATGTCAGTCATAGATCTCCATATGTAGATCATCTCCCCAAACTTTGGTGGTCATACCGTATTCCGTTCATGAGTTATGAGGGGGGGGGTCAAAAGAGCCCCCCCCACCCCCCCCCCCCCCCCCCCCCCCCCCCCCCCACCAAGGCCCAGGAATGCCAAAAAAGCCCAGTCTGAATAGGGTTAAGACATAGCCATTACAATTTCAATGACGGTAAGGTTATAACATAGGCTCTGCGCTAAAGAGTTAAGATGGAAGTTTTAGTCATTGAGGAATCATGGGGCTCCTTCTTGAACTGCATCCATTTGGTAAAATGAAGATGAAGCTCATTTGCAGTCAGAATGTTTATGTTCCAATACAGCACTTCCACACTTCAAATTTCCATGAATACAAAAGTGCACACACATGAAATACTTTTAAAGTAATTAAACATGTAAAACAAAATCAATCAAGAAAACAGAAAACAACGCTCATCCACAGCTACGTATAACTTGCAGACATAGACAGAAATGTAAAAGCGGACCGTTTAACAAGGGGCCGTAGAAGAAGACCCCTTGTGTGATCCACTGGACCAGTCAAGTGTATCAAATCTAATTGGGATACGTTGAGTGCATGTTGCTATTGTCTGCGGCCCCCTGACCCATTTGGCATGGAGACAGAGAGAGAAATCAGAGCAAGATATGGGATTTTAATTGGCTTGAGACTGGAGAATTAAGAAAAAAACATGCAGGGCATTTCTGTGCGTCTCTTCTCTGTTTCTGCTCTTCTCTTCTCCGTTGAGTATTTGTCATTTATGCTACGTTAGCATTTTTCTGAACTCCCAAATACCCACCCGTCTACGTAAATACGTTTTCAAACGCAATGAACAGGAGATTCAATATCCGTAGTAGTGTTTCAATGAAATTCTGGATACTTCAAACATGGTAATATGCAACCTGTTTGAATTTGCATCGTGGTAGATCACCGCATCTCCTGCAGCGTGTGTCCTTTGAGGGATGAGTCTAATGAGGTTTTAAAGGTGTTATCTGCCGTGGTGTGAACCTGAAGCAAGCAAAGACGGCAGTCCTCCAGTCATAAATCCCTAATTTACCTCCCGCTGTAATATTCAGGTTGTCCCTCTGATAATTTAGCGTCATACATGCAATGCAATCTGCTTTATTCAAGTGTGTGTGTGTGTGTGTGTGTGTGTGTGCTTGCGTCCGTACTGGGTGCGTGTGTGCGTGTGTGTGTGTGTGTGCACGTGCATCACTAGTGAGAATCAAGCAAGTTATCAAACATAGCAGTCTACCCAAACCGGCGACTCACAGATCTTTTGTGTGTGTATATGTGTTTGTGAATGATAGAGAGAGAGAGAGAGAGAGATGTGTGTGTGTGCGTTTGTGCGTGTGTGCGTGCGTGCGTGCATGCGTTTGTGCGTGTGTGTGTGTGTGTGCGTGCGTGCGTGTGTCGGGACAGGGGCCGAGCCACAGATCTTGTTCACACCCACGCTCCCTGGCTGTCGGTCACCCCCTCTTAAATTCCCAGAGGGCCATGCTCTGTTTGTTTTGCTAGCGAGATGAAGAGCGTGTTTGGTTAGGTGAGTCCTACTGGGTCCAGACTACTTGTAATCGTAATCCTCAAAGAGACCCCATTATGGCTCGCTGCTGCGGTGCACGCTGGCTGGGGAGGGGGAGTCCGGTCGTGGACCAGTAGGCCTACACCGTATAATGTGCAGTGTTAATTCAACTCGAGTACTCTGCGATCAAATGCACTCTAGCCTGTCGAGACACGACGTTATAAATTTGCCGTTGCCAGAAAGGCAATGACCAAGTCATAGTGCATTACTAAAGGCTCTGTGTTATTTCATAGTATTGTAGTACTATGGTAGTTAACTTTTCAATGTCTATTACAGCGTGCCACTGAAGGTACGGCGTGCATTATGGGGGCTAGAAGATGTTAGATCAACACTCTAGGTGTTGAATTAACGCTACACTTTTTAATGTGTACTGTATGTCAGAAGTTAGCATCCACATCTCTGTTCAGTTATCACAACCACACGCACACATGCACATACGCTACACACGCTTGCATATTCACTTGTATTCTCTCTCTCTCTCTCTTTCTCTCTCTCTCTCTTTCTCTCTCTCTCTCTCTCTCTCTCTCTCTCTCTCTCTCTCTCTCTCTCTCTCCCTCTCTCGGCATCACTCAGAAAAGTGCTTGTGCCAAGGCTGACATACTATCACAACACGAAAAGCAAAAACAAATACGGAATCTGTTTTAGAGAAAACATGAAGGGAAGAAATCAAATCAAGTCTCTCTCCCTCCAAGTCTTCTTCTCTTCCTCTCTCACTCTAAAACCCTTTCCCTGTCTCCCCCTTTCCCACTCTGCCCCTTGTTCGTTCACGGACTGTGTCACTCTCTCTCTCTCTTTTTCTCTATGTCTATTTTTCTCTCAGACGGGGTAGTCCTCCTCAGAGTTTGTTTTTAAAATGACTCCACCAGCGCCGAGAAAAAAAAGAGGAGACGACAGAGTGGAGGAGAAAGAGAGAGAAAGAGAGAGAGAGAGAGAGAGAGAGAGAGAGAGAGAGAGAGAGAGAGAGAGAGAGAGAGAGAGAGAGAGAGAGAGAGAGAAGACCATGAAGAGCAGTGAAGCAATGTGCAACCAGGGCACGAAGATGTAGCCCCCTTTTTTATTTGTATAATTTTAACACTGGAGGAATGCAGGGCAATCATATTAATGAAAACCAACATGATGTTGTCCTGCTTGCCGACCGCTTTACCATCTGCGATCAATCATCCAGAGGTCTAGCGGAATGGCTTTGGCTCACATCGTCTCCTCTCTCTTTCACTGTCTTTCTAACTTGCTCTCTCTCTCTCTCTCTCTCTCTCTCTCTCTCTCTCTCTCTCTCTCTCTCTCTCTCTCTCTCTCTCTCTCTCTCTCTCTCTGTCCTCTCTCGCCTCTCTGTCACCTCCCTCTCCCATCCCTTATTTCTATTAATCTTCTTTTTCTTTTTCTTTTTCTTTCTTCTTCATCTCCTTCTTCTTCCTCTTCTTTTCTCTGTCTCTCTCTCTCTCTCTCTCTCTCTCTCTCTCTCTCTCTCTCTCTCTCTCTCTCTCTCTCTCTCTCTCAGGCACAATGAATGAGTGGAGTGGAGTGGAGAGAGTGGACTCCCGCTCATGGGAACCCCGGAGCTCCCCAGAGGATAAAGCGCTGGAGCCACTTGGCGGCGGCTGGGCTAACAATAATAAAATACGCCCATCGCTAAGGTGACATTCCCAATTTACGATTATTTGTGTCTATAAAGTGTGTCCCTTGGCTCCTGGTTCCCTCTGACTCCATCTTGGGTCAAGACGAGAAGAAGAAAAAAAAGAAGTGAAAGAAAAAAACAAGAAATACAATATGTTCAGCCTGCCCCAAGACTATAGAAGTGAATTAAGAAGACCAACTTGAGCTGTACCAAAGCCATACTGAACGCTAAATTGTTCATTGTGAAATGCCAGTGTAAGGGTCCGCTGGCATTGTTATCTGAAGCTGACAAGGGGAGACAAAGGGGTCGGCTGTCCCGGGTCCAGGTAGATGGGGGGGGGGCATAATTGGGTCCCCATCACATTTAATGTATTGGGTGGGGGGCCCTTTGAGGTGATTTTGTCCTGGGCCCAGCCAAAGCTGTCAGCGGCCCTGCTTGGCCTCAACAAACAAACAAAGAATGCCTATCTTCTGATCATGCATTTCTCTGTTATTTAAATGCACAAGGCAAATACAGTACATATCGGGTTACTCACCCTATCCACAACTCCAACTTTAGACCTGAGTCAGTCGATTAGCATTAGGGAATACATTAGGCATTAAGCAAAGAGTCTTTGGGAAAATGTGTGTGGCTGGCTTGCTAGCTGCACTTTCTTTATTTTCGTCGCCAAAGTGACAGTGACAGTGTGTGTTGTTGAAGTCACATCACCTCCCTGATACGATACAGTACTTGTGAGTGCTGGCTGGCCCAGACACGGAGCCTCTGAGGAAGACTTGTTTATCCAAATAAATGGCCAAGGGTTCAGAAAAATCCTGACCCATTTTCAGCCCTTGGGCAGATCGCAGCCAAAGATAACAGGCTCTCCAAACCTCCTCCGTGATGGAGTGGGTATAATGTGTCGTTTCACATCATTTTGGCAAGCGATATAATACAGCTTTAGAAAATACCAAGTGCAGAGCTTTTGGACAAATGCTGAAAAAGCAACCCTGACAGTAGCATAACATGCCCCTCATTGTAGCTATTAACGAAGCACCGAAAAATTATTTAGATTTATTTATACATATATAATTTAGGCCCACAACACATAAATGTATGCCTGTGTTATTTTTATTTACTGTATCTCAGCAGTGTCAACTGAGGTTTTTTGTTGCCTTTGTTCCCCATAGATACTGAAACAGTCACAGTTACTAAACCCAGTTCACTCAACTGTTTATTCACAAGACTTCCATGGAACAAAAAAAGAGAAAAGAACCCTTTGAGAAATATGAGAGCTAAATGGAAAATTACCAGCAAGACACTTCCTGCTCGATTGAATGCTTCCTCAAACAAGACAGGTTTTGATTTATGCTCACAATAGCAGCTTATTAATTTAGACGGAAA
>NC_085869.1:52747383-52749883 GCF_034702125.1 Engraulis encrasicolus
TCTGGTGAGAAACATGAGGGAATGCCATTGCATGAGGGAATGTAATTCACAGAGAAGTCCAAAAGTATCCAAAACTGTTTTAGATGTCACAAAAACTTCACTCTAGCCTCCTAAAGGAGTCACACACAGGAGCTAGTAAACGCAGACAGGAAAAAAAAACTGTATAGAAAGCCGAAATAAACCTAAAACAGAAAACCGAGGAAAGAAACATTTCGTGCCTAGCCAATCATCAGTGGTCTCAGTATTACCCATGAGCCTCTCTCCAGTGTGCAGCCTCCGTGTGTCAGAGTGGGAAGATGGAGGGGCTGCTGAATGACACCAGACAGGGCTGAGTGAGAGGAGAGCAAAAGTAAAAGTGGGAGGCCACCAGCTTGTTATTGCGCTGATTGTTAATGAGCTCGCCTCAGCCCAGGGATGGAAAAGCTGTTTGACAGAAATGGACCTGTGGTGAGGCCTGGCTCCTTTGAAGGGAGGCAGAGAGGCTGGCAGGCAGCAGCCAGAGAGGGAGGCAGGGAGGCAGGCAAGGAGGGAGACAGAGAGGCTGGCAAGCAGGCAGAGGCTGGCAGGCAGGCAGCGAGGGAGGCAGGCAGGCAGGCAGGCAGGGAGGCAGAGAGGGAGGCAGGCAGGCAGGCAGGGAGGCAGTCGGGAGACCTCTCTCCGTTGAAGGCAGGCATACAAGCAGGTAGAAAGGCAGGCAGGCAGGTAGAGAGGCAGACAGGCAGGCAGACGAATCGATAGATAGGCAATAAAGAAGGGAGACAGGCAGGCAGGCAAACAGGGAGGTAGGAAGGCAGGCAGATAGACAGACAGGCAGACAGGACAGACCCCAGTGATAGCAGGCAGGCAGGGAGGCAGGTAGACAGAGAGAGGCAGGCAGGTAGGAGATACGTAGCTCCATTGAAGTTAGGCAGGCTGGGAAGCAGGCAGGCAAGAGGCAGGCACACACACAGATATAGCAAGCAGACAGGCAGTCGGCGCTTGGACATACAGACAGGTACTACTAAGCAGTAAGACAGTCATTCAAGTAGGGAGACAGGCAGACAGTCTCTCACTCACGTAGCCAGTCGACTGGGCGTGCACGCCTTCTCAGTCGCCTCGCAATGAGCCACAGCCCAACGTGCCAAACCCCAGCTGCTCTTAAAATGGCGGCACATTAAAAGTAAGACAAACCCGTGGCAGCGCAACAGAGAGAGGAAGAGTGTGTGTGTGGGGTGGTGGTGATGGTGGTGGGGGGGTTTAGAGTGAAATAAAAGGCAGAGAGAGAAGGGGGGGGGCAAAGAGAGAAGGGAGGGGAAGAGAGAGAGAGAGAGAGTGACAGAAACAAAGAGAGAGCGAGAAACAGAAAACAGAGAAAAGAAAGAGGAAAAGAATGACATCAGGGCACGGTGACGGATGCCAACCAGCAGAGTGGAGTGCAGAGGCCCAGGCCCAGGCCCAGGCTCAGGCCCAGGCAGCGGCTGGACGTGATGAGTGGTGGCCCACTGGATCCAGATGGAACTAGAACACTCAGCCAGCAGCATTCCAGAGGTGGGCATTCCCCACCAGCCCTCACCAACCGACCGACACTCTCTCCCACTGCAGCGCTAACCACCAGCAAACAAGCCTCGGTAAACACTGGGCAGACCAAGGCAAAGAGGGGAAAAGATGAGAGAGGAGGAGAAACGAGACCCAGAGTCAGAGGGAGGGTGAGCGAGAGACAGAGAGAGAGAGAGAGAGAGAGAGAGAGAGAGAGAGAGAGAGAGGGAAAAGCAGAACATGACAGAAAGAGAGGGAGAGGAGTTTACGGGGTAAATTACGGTAGTACAGTACTGCCAATCAGTTTAAAATATTGAGTGGTTCACAAAGAAAAAAAAGAATTGTCTTCAAATACAACAATGAATGGCAGACATACTGTACAGTACAAGAAGGAGAGAGGGTAAGATATACAGAAAGAAGAAAAAGAGACATGAAGAATACAAAACGTATAGGCTTATATAGGCCTACCATGACGTCACACAATCTACTGAGTGAGTGACACATGACTGGTGCGCATGAAGGGGAACAGGCACAAGTTCAGAGAAAGTGCATCAACGTTACACCAATGCTACGCCCAGCATAGTATTTCTTCTTCGCTGAACATAACAGAGAAGGGGAGAACTTAAGCAGGCAGCTTCTGTGTACGTACTGGTTAGCTTAAAGAACATTAGGCCTACATAATATTGGCATTCTGTAAAAAGCTAGAAAGACATAGTGACAGACTGTAAAAAAAAGGAGAGAAAGAATAGGAAGTGTTACTCATCTGTGTTTACTTTAGCAGAGAGCTTGTGACTTGTATCACATATGGCTAGCACAGCATTTGCAGCATTAGCAAAACACATATCTTTCAATTCTGATGGGGTTGTGGCGGAGCAGAGTGGGCTGTGAAGTACATAGCCTACTGGTGGACTGTGAAGTACATAGCCTATAGGCTAATGTAGCACCCCCTAGCTGGTATATCTCATAGCTGCACGTAACCTGCAAG
>NC_085869.1:52754883-52759883 GCF_034702125.1 Engraulis encrasicolus
CTGTTCATCCGCCTTAAAAAATTAAATAGATTTCGAGAATAGGTGTTTGCTACCTCCCTGCCAAATAACTGGTCCAATTTTAGGTGAGCAAACCAACTAGAATTTCTAAACAAAATCAGCATACATTTGATCAGCTGCAAGAAAAAATATGATTTGTTTTCTTTGCATCATCAATCTAAAACTGGAACAGGATTTCACCTTGAAGAGAACATCCATGCATTCCACCATGTGTTTGATGGCTATATTTGAGAACAAGGGATTATGTATGACAAGGGATTATGGTACATGGCTATTTTCCTCCCTTTGAAAGCTCCCTTTCATACTATACCTCTTCACTTATAGTATCGTAAACAGTGAATAAGGTATGCAACAAAAAAAATCACACTTTATTTTTTAAAATATATATTTATTTTGGCGGGGTTATTATACCTTTATTTTTGATGTGAAAGTGGAGGAGAGACAGGAAATGAGTGAGGAGAGAGACGGGGAAGGATCTGCAAATGACCTGGGCTGGAATCGAACCCAGGTCGCCGGTGTAGTAACCCAGTGCCCTACCGTTAGGCCACGGCAGGGCCTGTATTCACACTTTAAATCATTGTAAAGTACTTAGCTGTTTATTAAAGTTCATTTAATTTTCAACATGTTTCAAAGCTTACATAGTACATTGCTTTATTGCTATCTCACTGCCCATTCTCAAACTGATATCTAAGTCTACTCTATAAGACCAGCAACTGTCACTGAAAGTGAATGCAAAAAAGAGAATTGAATGCAATTTTTATTGTCAGCATTGTGTGGATGAAAATGGATATCAGTTTGAGAACAGGTGGTGACAATACAATACAATTACATCTGTGAATTGTATTATATCACATGATCTACAAACAAACGTAAGAATGATTTCAAGTTGTACAGTTTTTCAAGACACCCTGTAGTTGGTCAGTTTGGCGTGCACACATCACAACATTTCTGTAAGTGAGTTAAATTTGCAGTAAATTAAGTTAATATTGAACTTAATCTAATAGGTGCATCTGTGAAAAGGACGTTAACTGTGCTCACTTAGGCAATTAAAAGAGATTTCCCTTTGCCTTTGATTTTGACTGGAAGGATGTCAACATATTTAGTCAATCAGTTACGAAACTTGTGAGGGGTTACCGTCACATATGCCCCCCCCCCCTTTCTCTCTCTCTCACACACACACACACACACACACACACACACACACACACACACACACACACACACACACACACACACACACACACACACACACACACACACACACACACGCACACACACACACACACACACACACACTATGAACTTGTAAACTTCTAAGCTGTTCAATAAATAAAATGATATCTATAGATGTTAGTATGTGATGTGCAATGTTATTTCAATATAACATGGGTGTGATGATCACCTACATAGCAGCATAGTAAGACCAGAGATTCTTTAAGTATAGAGATATGCCAACACAATAGGTTTCTATGGGCACCTAACATGACCAGGTTCCGGTCTGCCTAAAGGGGCGTGTCATAATGCTCCTAGCATTGAATAGAACAGTCCTCAGGTCTGCCTAGGTCTGCCTAAAGGGGGATTTCCCCCCCAATAATAGAACCCGGAAACAATGGGCCATTGGAACCTCTCTCTCTACTCTCTCTGGTAAGACCTTCTCAACTTCCCTAATTGTGCCAGTATTTACCAGGTGCATATGGTAAAAGACTTGTGACAGGATCGTTGCAGATTCTCATATCTACAAACTGTCAGAAGTGTTACCAAGGTGTCGTGAATATTAAAGTAACTGGCCCCACAGACTGTATTGTACAATGGCTGTTTCATTCTGAAGTGTTTGGTTATGGGGTTAAATGTTGCACTTTCTCTCATATGGCTCATGTTGACTTTTACAAAAAAAAGTGGCACATCACTACCAAGTCTTGGGTCGTGAATAAGCTCTCACTGATTCCATTCTTCTTTATGGCACATTTGCCAGTGTTCCATCAGAGGTACGGTAGAAATTTTGATTGTTAAGTTTTCATTTTGATTTTTTGTCAACTAGTTGGTGCACAACACACCAGGTATTCAATGCTGTGGTATGATCATGCCCTTAAATACTGCACATGATGCATCTGTAATACAAATGCTAGAGTCACCCCCTTTTCATGACATTACAGGATCATAGAGTAACAAAAGGAAGAAATGAATATCCCCTGAATTGAGAAGATGGAGGGAGAGTGTGGGAGAGTGAGTGAATGAGAGAAAAAAGGAGAGAAAGAGAGATACAGTGTAGCACGCATTACATCAATGAGGGTTTTAATGGCTTAATGACATTATAATCAGGATGTGAAGGAGACTACGAGTGAGTGAAAGGAGATTAGAAAAAAAAAACATGGGAGGGAGAGAGAGAAAAAGAGACAGATAGAGGCAGATCTTAGAGGAAACGGGGAAGAGGAGGAAATCTAACATGATGACGAAAGGGCCTCCAGTCAGACAGCCTGACGCCAAAAGCCTTTTCAAAACTTGCAGATGGGCCTCGGCGCTATAGTCTGCCACTCATTCAAATTCTGTTTGTCCCGTGTTTGTCACGTTTTGGGCTCACGTTTGTATCATGTTCATCTCAAAGTGCATGCCTTAAAATGCTGCCAAAGACTCAAAATAGTATGAACAAACACAACTGTGTACACAAAAGTGTTGGATACCTTATCACATTCAGTAAGATACTTCCCCCGGTACAGCCCCCCATGGGGCATTGGTGAGCCCTAGGGGGGGCGTTGAGAAGTATACAGTTGCGAGGGGTCGGTGCTTTGTTCCCATTGGGCTGCATTAGTCTATTTCATTTTTTAATACTAAGGGAGGCGTTGGCAGACTTATGATGATGTCAAGGGGCCGTTGGGGGGGCTTTTGATGAGGTCAAGGGGGCGTTTGTTCAAAAAAGGTTGATAACCACTGTAGTAGCATGTAGAGACACTGCAAGCAATTAAAAACCTTACGATAGGGACCATGTCTTAAGGGGATGGCTGTGGTTAACAGACTTTGAATTTTGTTATTCAACATGATTTACATTACATCAATGGTATATAGGCTACAAGTAAAAGCAGCCTGCGGTTGAGGAAATCAAATCCTCGTTTTTGGGATAGTAAATTATACTTACGTTACTCGTTATCAACGGAATCTGGGAGATGAGGTTTGTCTTTGAGAGTCTCCAGGGAGGAGTGGGGTTTTGGGGTTTCTGCTCTAGAGTCATTCTTGGTTGTGATCAATGGCGACAACAACTTGATGAAGGCACTGAGAATAACTTGATGAAAATCATGCATGTGGTGACACTGAGATGCGTAGGGTTCGCAAGTGCAAGTAGGCCAACCTACCATGGCCGTAAGTACCATTGAGGACACAGAGGTTATCTCCTCTGTATCATTTTTCAGTAATGTAAAATGTATGCATGATGAAAATTGATATATGATCAACAATGATACATTTAGTCTGTACTGCCACCCCCATTTATCCTCAAGGCAGTGATTAATGAAAACAAACTCTGAGTTTGACTGAAGTATTTGAATTGAAGCATTCTAAATGTATAGTATACACTATACAGTACAGCACGCAGTATTTGACCCCGGTATTTGAAAATGTCTGGTTACGGCCCTGCTACCTACCAACACAGAATTGCATGGAGGCTATGCACATACTCACACAATACTTGGGCATGCATGTACGCACACACGCAAATGGGAATGCACACATGCACTCTTGCATGAAATACATTGTACTTACATTTCTTAATGGTCTGTGTTATGTCATCCATAATCCTCACCATGCACCATTTGTTTGACACTGTTTATAACTGCACAATAAATCTACAAAACAGGAATTATCACACATCTTTTTAATCCCTGGCAAACTTCTTTATGCTTTTTCCTGTTCTGTGCATTCCGTCACATTGGCTGAAAAGATTAACAGTTACAGCATTAACTCTCACCAGACCATTGCATATTCTCGCTCAGCTTCGCGGGCTCAATCGCCCTGCTCCTGAAC
The DNA here is from genome assembly GCF_034702125.1 of Engraulis encrasicolus. Taxonomy (NCBI): domain Eukaryota; kingdom Metazoa; phylum Chordata; class Actinopteri; order Clupeiformes; family Engraulidae; genus Engraulis; species Engraulis encrasicolus. The sequence goes on from NC_085869.1 coordinate 52,758,913, forward strand.
CAAAATGCAGTAGAACCAATTAGGATCGCGGGAATTTCAGAGACGTGACTTGGTCAAAATTTAAATGTTGTGGAGAAGGCAGAAATAACAATGACCACTCGTATGGACTCAGTTAGCCTGGTCCTGACCATCCCATAATACTACCATTTCCATTTCGTATTCATGGTCTGGACTTTGTTTGATCACACGCGATTGCAGGAAGCAGGAAGGACATTTTCGGAAAAATCAGGATTTAACTTATAAGTTGTTGAACAAACATGTCTGACGTCTACCTATGGCAATGTAGGACCGTTTAACAGACATGTCTGACAGAACATCCTACCGTATGATAAAATTACAATGTAGGACCGTTTGTCAGAACACCGGTGCAAATCCTACCGGTCAACATCGCTCCACAGAAGACAGGTACCAGATGTAGTGCGAGGCCAAGTGTCTTGGCGGAAGTAAGTAGGATGGCGCGCGAAGCTAGGACTCAACATTGATTTTGTAATTCCAACTATATCTTTTAATCTATGAGTAGTTGAAGTAGCAACTCGTTAAACATATCAGACAAGTGTTTCCCAAATTATGTGCAAGGATTAAAAAAAATAATCAAACCACATCTTCGTAGACCTCTGGATGAATGTTTGTGGAGCAAGGCTGAAGCCATGGGCAGAGCCAGGTTAAAACAGATTGGCATATGGCGAGAACCAACTGATGAAAACTTGAAGCGAAAGGGTAAAAATAGTGATTTAGCTTAACTCCTTTTGCTTAAAGCATATGCTGGATGATGCCTGTCTACATGCACAAGGTCCTACTACCTCTTAATCCAGCAGATTTAGAATGTGATTGCTTTTTGGACAACTGTCCCTGTCAATCCCTCCCACATCACCAGTCACCAAACATGCACACAACACACACACACACACACACACACACACACACACACACACACACACACACACACACACACACACACACACACACACACA
>NC_085869.1:52762383-52764883 GCF_034702125.1 Engraulis encrasicolus
AATTAACACTGCGTCTTTTTCACTGTACAACAGAAGAGCTTGTCTTCTGATGGTGTTTGTATTTTGGTCATGTTGTGCTGTCTTTGGTCATGTTAAAGTTCAAATTGCAATTTTTACGCTCACCTGATGAAGTGTCTTTATCTGAGTTTTTTTTTCAAAGTAATACACTTCAACACAACAATATGAGCCTTTGAGGAGATCTTGCTTCAGGTTACAGATGGCCAAACTCGTGCCACAAGCCTGGCATCGAGAAGGGGTTGAGGTTTTTAACTGCCAAAATGCTATATGGTACACAATGATAATGTAACAGGTTGGACTAGGTCCCCTGTTAGTGTGCATGTTGTAATTGAAAACAGCTGCCCGTGTGGGCGAGGGTGGAGCCCTTCCGGTTAGTATAAATTGCCTACTATGTTGTCTGTTAGCCAGGTGTGGCTAACCTCAGTACCGGTTGGCGCTTGGGGAAGCCCTGTACGCTGGGTGAAGTAGGTGATGTTGGCGTGTTGGGTGTTGGACCCACACTGGAGCGCGTAGAGCGCAGCTGAAATGCGGACGCCAGGTTGCCGCATGTAGCCTAACCGGCTCGAAGGTAAGCCCTTCTGTGTGCACCTGGCGATAGCCAATTATGTTTGTACCGTGGCTAACGAGATGTTGTTTCACTGCAGCATTGCATGGTGAAGCAAGGGTCAACCGTAGACTTCCAAGCTCGGTCCAGTGCTTCCCAATTGCAACTGAAGGTAATTTCTAATTAACCGTCACTCTGTGCCTGTGGCTTTCATGCCACACCTTGCTCATTGATAATGGCATTTCCCTGGCATTAACCCAGTCTGTCTTGTGCTTCTAGGTTGAGCACATTATTGTCAATTGGCTGGGGTGGGGGGACGCCGCCGTCTTTTCCCGGTGTTTGTGTTTGTTATTTTGCCTTTTACCACCACGAGCGGCAGGTTATTGTTCCTTGGCGCAGGTGCGCGACGCTTTCGTCTTTCAGCCATACGGTCTGACACGGTCAGCTCCAGTCACCCACCCCTTAGACAAGGGATGAGTGATTGGGGACTGGCCGGTTGAGATTTGTAGCAGTATCGTGTAAACTTATTGGTGAGGTGTAGATCCCCTGAGTGGTATAGTAAACTCTCTGCCAAGAGGCCTGATTTGATAAACATAGGCTACCTCTTCACTGTGAATCATTTCAGTGTGCTGTGACTTATTTTGTTTATTTTTATTATGTTTTGTGTGTACAGTTTTGATTGATTGCAGTGTTATTTTGCATTCGCAGTGCAGTGGGTAGTTAACACACTCAGTAAATTACCTGCACTAGGCCTACTCAGTGCTCTCGCACTTAAGCCGTCACCGTTTCACGATATGTACCTGTATTGACTTCAGTAGAGTTAAGACTCTGTTTGTGTATATGGACTCAAGTGAACTGCCTGCTCATTTTGAAAACGAATAAGACTGAAAGCAGAAGAAAATAAAAACTATTGTATGTGCAACAGCGGTGTCATCCTTGTCATCTAGAACCTGTCGGGGAAAATTGTATTTTTAACATCTGGGTTGTCTCACCCTTAACGAGACTGGCGTAGTCACCTTTTAAAACCTAATTGCTTAAAAGTTAGTAATCCTACCAACCTCCACTCTGCTACAATAAGGTGGATTATCCTGAAAGAACTACTCTGCTGAGGTGTTTCGATTTGGTCATCTTGAGCCGTCTTTTGCTCACGTTAAAGTTCAAGTTGCAATGTATACACTCACCTGATGGAGTGTCTAATCTGAGAAGTTATAGACTAGACCACAATATGAGGCTTTTGAGGTGATCCTTTGTGTTGTTGTTGTTGTACAGATGGCCAAGAGACTCCTGGCTCTCACTACAAACCTGACAGCAGGAAAGACTCTCTGACAGTTTGAACTGCCAAACGGTATAACAGAGTGCAAGTAAGAAGATAGTAAGCAAACTTTATTTTGAACTTGGTCATCTTTAAAAAAGTCAATTTACAGCCATAGGCAGGACGTTCCAAAAGAGTAAGATAAAAAACAAAGTCTGAAAGAAAAATAATACAATTTTAAAAAGTCATTGTTAATTGATTATGCCGTCATTATGAATATATTTTGTAAAAAAAAAAAAAAAAAAGAAAGAAAAGGATTTTAACGTCCACTTCTAAACTTCGGTTCTTGCAGACATGCACACTCACACCGACACAGACTCATCTTACCCTTGTGAGCTGAACAGCTGAATAATCATCCTTTTTTGCAATCATTAACTCCTTTAAAACATCTACAGGTTTTACAAATGTAGTTGTTCAACCGTGACTGACTGTATTCATCTGTTATGGTCAACTCCCCCCTCACAGACCCAAAGCCTTTGCCCCCTTCCCATCAGGTACTGTCTACCAGGACGCCATTCTCTGGACAGCTATCCCCCACGGCTTAATCACCCAGCTCCCAAGACCTGGACAGAGCCAGAAACAAAGAGGGGAGAGGGGGCTTGGAGAGGGATGGGGAGGGGGCGCAG
>NC_085869.1:52767383-52814883 GCF_034702125.1 Engraulis encrasicolus
TTCAAATGGAAAGATGAATAATAATCTCACATATGTTTGCCACCTCGTCCCAAAGCAACAGTCGGGGACATTCTATGAAATATCTTCCTGGAGGTCATATTTTCTCCTCGATATTTTTTTTCTTTTTATATATTCCAACAAACTTGTGTATTTGTGTTAAACATAACTTACACTTTTGTTACCAAACATCTTTCCGCGCCAATTTCTGAGACTATTATTGTTTTCATAGAGCATGTGATCTCATAAGTTTGAATGCATAAAAGTACAAGGGGGGAAACAACAGTCAAGAGGGGCAAGGGGGGCTACGAAGTGATCAAGTCCATAAAAACAAGGCAGAAGGAGGGGGGGCTGGCAGAATGGTATCTGTGCCGTGTCTGTGTGGCCAAGCATTCTTTCCAATCAAACCTCAGCAACAGTGCCCTGAGGCCGACCGTCATCAAGTGGGGAACTTTAGGTAGACAAAGCCATCCTCTGTGGTCCACAGCAAGACCTTTTCCGAACAGGGGACATAAAAAATGCATGTAAAAAAAAAAATCCGCCAAAAAACCTTGTTTTGTACAATTGTGCCTTTTGAAGGTTGCATGTCCATGAATTTTAAAATGTGCCCCCTCATCCTCCCCAAGCCTCCCTGCCTTTCTCTAGGCCTCCAATAAGGTGAACGTTGGTGCAAATTCAGTTTGCATGGCCAATAAAGCAACCACTGTTCCTTAGAGCTTGGAGCGAAGTTTAATTGTGTGGAGGAATGTATGACAGACTTGGACGTCGACAAAGAGACCCCTCTTTTGGTGGATGGTGATGGCTCATGTCATATTTTTAGAGTATGGCTCAAGAGGGCCATGCTGATTTCATGATTCGCCATGTTCCCAAAAAGTACAACAAGTTCTCATGTCTTTGTTCTTCAACACAAGGCTAGATGTTTGTTTTTGAGGGTGGAGATTGTGGCACCTCCCAGCTAAAGGTGCAGGACAAAGGCTGACCAAAGTTTTGAAGTGAGGAGTTCACACACTTAGAATCCTTTTTTACTTTTGTTTTCATTTGGCAGGATTACATTTCGACCATTCTCTTCCTCCAATTCTCGACCAAAATGAGGTCCGAAGAGGACGTTTGTTATATCAATACAGTGGTCAAGTCTGGCATCTAGTCTGTGCGCAAACATGCTGATCTCTTTCTATCATGTACACATATCACTTACAGCGAAAGAATTGTAGGTGTCATCATGAAAACAAGACTTATACTAGGCCTATATACTATATTCTAAATTCCAATATAGTCATATGTACTGTACATTCATACCTTCCATACCCTGTACATTTTTTGCAACACATAACACAATATAATAAACCATTATAACATCCATGAAAAAACATTTTTCTGCCATTAAAACACAAGGGTATAGGTCAAACAAAAGCCCATTAGCAATAATAGTGGCATCTGTAGACCTTTGGCCAATCTGCTTTTCCGCCTATTCCCACGGAAGACATCCTGTCTGACAGGAATTAGTTGAGCTGTGTGTGTGTGTGTGTGTGTGTGTGTGTGTGTGTGTGTGTGTGTGTGTGTGTGTGTGTGTGTGTGTGTGTATGTGTGTGTGTGTGCGTGCTTGCGTGTGTGTGTTAGCGTGTGTTGTGTCTGGGGGAGTCAGGTGATGGCGATGATGAAGGCCCCAACCTGAAGTTTGGCCTCCAGCCCTCTAGTCAGCCTTGTAAAAGCCCTCTCTTGTCTCGCACGCTGGTTAATGATTCTTCTTCTTCTCCTCCTCCTTCACCCCTGTCTCCAAAGGAATGAAACACCCGTCAGGTCTTTTTGGGGAGTGAATAACACGCCAAGGAACAGAGCAAGAGGGAGAGATGGAGAGACAAGGGGAGAGATAGAGAGATGGAGATAGAGAGTAAGACCAGAATGCCCCTGCAGGCCAACGCGACGGACGGCCTTCTGAAAGGCAGGACTTTCCACCACGGCGAGGCATGGGGCTGGATGAAGGCACCGCATTGTGCCGCCCTCACAATGGACACTCTGTCGCCGCTGTCCTCGCTAATTTCATTTGCCTGCGAGGTAGTCCTGAAAAATCCCCAAGAATTCCTCTGATAGAAAAGAGGGTTGCCTGCTACCCTCAACCCACCACCGCCCGCCACAGCCCCCCCACTACAACACCCCCAAAACAGCAGGGGCATGTTGTGCAGTTTGTTGCGTGCGTGCGTGAGGGGGACTATGGGGAGGAGGAGGAGGAGGAGGAGGAGGAGGAGGAGGTAAGGGAGGGTCGGTCATCAGGGGAGTTGTGGAGGGTGGTGGAGGGGGGTGCGTGCAGAGAGGGTGTGATGGGGAGCAAAGTGACCTGCGTGTTGCACAGCCATTTTCTCTGAGGGGGTTCCATTCATGGCTCGCACCCATAACATGGGATCCCGGGGTCATCCCGAGGTCGCACAGGATGCACTCTGGCTGGCTGGCTGGCTGACTGCATTCAATATCAGGCCTCTGTTTCATCTCTTCAGGGGCTGCTGCTGCCACTGTTGCTGCCAGGGGTGCCAACAGGGGGGGGCGACACAAAGGGGACATTTGTCCCGGGCCCAGGGAGACAGGGGGCGCAGAATTGGGTCCTCATTACATTGTATGTATTGGACTAGGGGCCCTTTCAAACGACTTTGTCCTGGGCCAGGCCAAAGCTTGTCAGCGGCCCTGGCTGCTGCTGGTATTTCTGGAAGCAAAGATTGATCTTAAGGAAACGAGTCGACTATCTAATTTGGTGACATCAAAGAGACCCGAGTGTGTGATATATGACGAGAAATGGAAGGTTAACAAGTGAAGTGAGGAGGGGAGCGCTCTGATGATGAGACCCTTATTGCGTCTTTCATTAGCAGTCAGACATGAATGTGTGAAGTCAGGAGAACCACTTTACAGTCGTTTGCCGCCTTTCACCTGCTGTAATCGGTTCCCGGTCAGACATAACTCAATTTGAGTCAGTTAAAGCGCCACAGAGTTCTAAATTTGTACTTCAAAGTCGCCACAGATGACATGAAACATGATTTTATAACATTCATAGTTCAGAGTGTTCCTTGTAAGGCTGCAATAAAGTTGTGTCTCCACTGTGTATGGCAAGCGGACAGAAAGCGACTGTTGCCCTACAGGAAATGACTGTAAAGTGCAAGAACACTGAGGGAAACAAAAGAATGAAATCTAATTCAGAATTGCCCCTTGCCTCTCCTCCAGTGTAGCCCAAGCTTAAGTTAAAGTCTGCTATTGAAGACAATGTTTAAATAAGGAATTTTGATAAATTTATGTTTTCATTTTTATTATTTTAAATGTATATTTTATATGTAATACTTCACTTCCTGTATACCAAAAACTTCATTTAGCACAGTTATTGTGATACAGTATGAGCTACCTGATCATGGAAACGTTGTCATATGTTTCCCTAAACCTCATCTTCTGAGTATGAGGATTCAAATGAGATGGCTCTGCATTGGATTGTTCTACTGTAGAGATTAAAATCTGAAATATAAAATGCCAAACGTTTTTTTTTCCGCCCCGGAAACTGACATTTGTTTGTTAGATTGCGTTAACCACAAACATCGAGGGGGTTCCCTAATGTGTTTTCTGATGATATGAGCATGACTTACTGGCCGGACATGGCAGTTCTAGAATATTGATGATGCGTTCTCAAACTGGTTGTCATGGTAAAGTGTCCGAAATAAAGCATCGCTGTTGCATCCATTTATCATCAGCAGCAAGAAATATAGAAGAGTTTTCCTAAGAAAAGGCATACCGAAAAAAACAAGGCAATGACTCAATCCCTTCCCAATCTCAGCCCTCAAAGGGAAAAAAAAATAAAAATGAACTGACAGAGGTTCTCACAGAGAGAGACCAGTTCCCTCTCCTGTCCTGATGGATGGACCTCCACTCCTGGCTCGGGGGGCCCCGTAGCAAGTCTGGCGTGACCCTGGGTCACCCCTGACGTGCTCAACAGTTACCCGCTTAGAGGCAGATCAATTAGGCCAGCAGTGATGGGATGGATAGGGGCTGAATGAGATGGGAAGGGCCTTTCCTGAAGCTGACAAAAGGGTAAGTTGTTCCGGGCCCAGGGGAGGGAGGTAGGAAGAAGAACTAGGACCCCTTTACATTGCATATATTGAGAAGGGGTGGGGGGCTTTTACTTTACTTTGCTCTGCGCCCAGCCAAAGCTGTCAGAGGCCTTGGCTGAAGTGCTATGGGACGGCATGGGGATCATCAGCGGGTCATTATAGACTGAAGGCCGCCTCTGAACTGCTTAGCTCAGGCTTGCTGTGAGACTTTTTAATTACGACTGCAACCTTTTTGCCCCACAACAAGCCGTGATCTGACTGACAGCATTACATCCTAGACCTAGAGGTTTTACTACGTTATTTTATTCGCCACCTGTTATGTCAAGATTTGTTTTTAATGGTGTGCACGTTTCTACATCTGTGAAGGCAACTTCTTACACTGTACAGTATATGATTTGCAGAGAATTAACAATAAAGAATTTACAATTTGCAAAGCGATTTCATTTCAAAGGCTGCATTTAGCATTTCTTGATACCAATATTCACTCTGGGGCTCTTGCTTATGCATTGAAAATGACAATGAAATAGTGTATTCAGTGTTTCGAAAATGGACAAGGTTTCTCAAAAAAAGGGTATCCCAGCCATTTGTGGTCAGCTACAGTTGTTTATCTATGATTTAAAAGATGCCCTTCTGTTTTATTTCAGAAAGTAGGCCAAATCTGCCACCACAGGGCATGTCCTCCCCATGTCAGAGGGGTTGTTTGGTAGCATACAGGGAAACCACTAGTAATTTTATGAATGGCCTAAAGTAAAACATGATCATGCTTTTACACCCACGCTCATTTATTTGGGGACACAAGCTCTGTCTTTTAGGAGGTCAAAAAGGCAGCAGAGAACATCGCCGACTGCCCTCTTCCCTCTCTAGATGACCTGCACTGTACTCACTGCCTAAAAAAGGCAGATTCGACTCAAACTACACGACTTTTGTGTCCGATTTTGCGCCGCACACGTACAGAGAATCGCAACTGTCAATCTTATCCCTGATCGTAACCACCCTACACAATGGCAGACGTTCCATTTTCAGTTGCAAATATCAAGCAGTGTTTGATGTCTAAGATTTGCGATCTGCAAAGCTGAACGGAAATACATGAGGGTCTGTCGACAGCCAGGAAAATAATGTATTGTCACGGACCTGAATAAAAGGAACACTGTGGGGACGTCCTCTAAAAAAAATGATTATTTTAAATGCAGTATCTACAGTGTTTTTTTAATGAGCACCTATTGAAAGTATAATGTAATAATTACTAAGGTCTCTTTAGGTCTGTATCTAATTTACAGTGTTTCCAAGGGTAGAGGTAGAGGCAAAACTGTTTTACTTGCAAAAACACAAGAAGAACATAAGAAATCCTGTTGCAACATATATACATCTCTGACTAATGCGTAGCCATGTATATTATTTGTCTTACTGTAATGAGTAAGTGATACTCTGCTGACTAAAAATACACAAACGAGGCTTTCTATGAAGTCAGGGGTCTCACCTTACCGAAAGGTTCAGTTTGGGCACAGAAAGTTCAAGGCCCCGAAACTAAAGATGGTGGCTCTGGAGGTCCAAAAATACTAGGGACATCTCATAAACAGCGCATTTCTGAAGTAAGAGGGCTTTTAAGGCACCTTGCCACCTCGTAACATCCTAACGTTCAAGCATGTTAAAGAGAAATGGCCATTCAAGCATTCCCCTCTCGTAAACACTCTCGTAATGTGTAGGTTTTCACCTATCCGTTCCTGAAGCTTGCAAAAGGTCCAGCAGACCCAGATTCATGGCATATAGTTTCTGGTGGCAGGCAGATTGTTTTAGTTTGAGAATGAGAACTTTCAGGTTCACCTGTGTGTGTGTGTGTGTGTGTCTCTCTCTCTCTCTCTCTCTCTCTCTCTCTCTCTCTCTCTCTCTCTCTCTCTTTCTGTGTGTGTGTGTGTGTGTGTGTGTGTGTGTGTGTGTGTGTGTGTGTGTGTGTGTTTCAGCGTGTGTTTCTCTCTCTCTCTCTCTCTCTCTCTCTCTCTCTCTCTCTCTCTCTCTCTCTCTCTGTATGTGTGTGTGTGTGTGTGTGTGTGTGTGTGTGTGTGTGTGTGTGTGTGTGTGTGTGTGTGTGTGTGTGTGTGTGTGTGTGTGTGTGTGTGTGTGTGTGTGTCTGGGCCTGAGGCCAGGACTCTTTTCCCCTCCTGTTTCCCAGCCCCACTCTCCCAGGCACACAGCCCATAAAGCTGTCAGTGCGTATGTAGGCCCTGTCACCTTTGCCACGCTTTAAGTCAGCAAATTTCCTCTCCCCCACCTTGCTCGCTCACTCACTCACTCACTCACTCACTCACTCATTCATTCATTCAAATGCATTATATATTTTTGTATAGGCCTATAAAAACACAGAAAAAAATTGTAGAATCATATACTGTATGTTTCTCAATGGGGGCGTTACAGCCCCCAGGGGGCATTGGGGAGCCCTAGGAGGGCGTTGAGAAGGATACAACTGAGAGGGGGCAGTGCTTAGATGCCTTTGGGGGGTATGGGGCACCTAAGTCTCCACCCCTTCCGGGCGGCTTATGGGGCTGGCAGCGCAAAAACTTTTGACTGGGCTGTAATGGACTGATCAAAGCTATTTTCCGACCCACCTCGCATTTCCCCGTCGATCACACATATGCTGTGCCTCAGAATTAATAACAACCAATGGTGTGCTTGTTGACTTCACTTGGCAAGCGATTTTTGAGTTGTGTGTGTGCAAAAATATGTAATTATTTGGACTACACAACAGACGTCGCATGTCCGACGTGCAGCCACTTAACCCACGGTGCAGCGGTAGGGTTGGCTGTGCCTCGGTTCACGTCAGATATGCGAGGCGCACGTGTAGTCTCCAACACAGTTTTGCACAAAAGCTAAAATAACGTTTCTTGCGTGCCGAAAATGAGTGGTCTTACGACGCAAATCCAAACCTTTCAAATTCACTGTCATCATATGTGAAATCCGGAGCACATGCCAAACGGGATGAGGATTTAGCTTGACTCGCTCCATTAACTCGCATTCAAAAATTTTAAGTAGAAGGGCGTGACTTAGGTGCCCCATTAGGCCGGCCGCACATTGGCTCCGACAGCACTGCGGAGCACTTTCGCTTCCGACAGAATTCCGACCCCAAAACCCAATTTCACATGAACGTAGCATTGAAAGACAATGGGAGGCGCCGACAAAATAGAAATCATCTCTAATTGCTATCCGACAACGGCGAATGTCCGTGGACATCGGCGCCAGTGGTTCTATTGAAAACAAGGGAATCAAACTTTTGCGGAGCAGTGCTCAGCACTTTGTCGGAGTCTATGTGCGGAAGCCCTTGGTCTATTTCATTTTGTAAGGGGGGTGTGGGAGACCTATGATGAGTTCCAGGGGTGTTTATTCAAAAAAGGTTGAGAACTGACAGAAAAGAATATATCTATATGAATCAGTGAGAGAGAAAGATGGCAAAGGTCATTCATTCATTCATTCATTCATTCATTCATTCGTTCGTTCGTTCGTTCATTCATTCATTCATTCATTCATTCATCTTGTCAGCTACATTTAGCAGAATACTACATCATGGCAAACCAAAGACCCATATGTTTGCAGATTTGTATTTGAAAATGCAAAAGTTTAATATTGGTTAGTTGTCCGTGGTGAGTCACTAATGGAAAGAGAGGATGTAGATGGAGAGGCTTGTTGGGCGTAGATGTCTGAGTCACCATCATGCATAGGGGGTGAGAGGGGGGCTTTATACCAGTGTCGCGGGCAGGGGCGGATCTAGCCATTTTGGGGCCCTAGGCGAAATATAAACATGGGACCCTCAAAAGTCATTATAGGCATACAATTCTGGGTTTTGGTGCTATTTCAGTGTTTTGTATCATATATATCTTTGATTACTTTACACAAATGACAAATTAAGATCAAGTCTATTTTGTGCATGTGTTTACTGCGACTGGTGTGACAGTTGGGGGGCCCCTATGGAGGGCAGATTTGGGTGGGGGCCCTAGGAAATTGCCTAGCTTTGTCTAATGGAGAGTGGGTCGAGAGGGATATAATCATCCACTTTATCTGACTTTCAGGAAAGCTCTGGTATGATTTGTTACAATAGTTTTAACGGATTTGATTCACATACTGTACACACAGCCTATCTTGCTCTAACTCACTTTCTCTCGGTCTCTCACATACACCCACACACTCACATGGACGGACATACAGTGTACTACACATCAAGCAGACACCAACATAAATTCATGTCAACATGCACACACATGGAGACACATATTAATACTAATATGCTGTCAAAAAGCACAAGATTGATGACACGTAGCAGCTAAAGAAAGACATCACGAGTGGGGCAAGAAACTGTAGCTGATTTCTTCAGGAGGCGTGATCAAAGATCAAAGATAGAGAGAGAGGTAGAGAGAGGTAGAGAGGTAGAGAGGGGGGTATGGATGGCTGACATTGTGTGATATTATTATACCGGGGAGACCTTCTGAGCAAGTGTGGAAACTCGAGACGAATAGCTGGGAGGTCATCCCGCATTGCAGACGCTAGGTGTGGACACCATAGTTATCCACCGGCAAAATTAATGGCGCACATCTGTCTCCGTGCACAGCACATTTCAGCCCAACCTGAGTCTTGCGATTCAACAAATGTTGGGGCCTATTATTAGGTCCGATGTCACACATTTGTCTGGCATGGCAAGACAAGTAGAACATTGGTATGAGTGTCCCTGAAACCTGCAACAGGACATCTTAAGAAATCAACAAGGAAACTCAAGGTATACACAGACACAAGCAAACTTACGTCATTTGACCTTCATTGTTTGAAGTGTTTTGTGTTGCATTAATTGTGCTGTTTGTGGAGATTGTCAATCATCCACAGTACGATAAAAAAAGATCTAAATAGCTAACAAAAAAAAGCAAAACTATTTGAGTTGCTTATGACATAACTACTTTCACCTCATTTGATTTAAAATTGATTACAATTATTTAAAATGGATATCCATACGGAAATTTTATTTTTGCCAATATCCCAACACTAACATAGTGGTGCATCTTTCCATCACCAGTAAAATATGCAAGATCTATTTTTTCACTTGACTTTGCTAAGGTACACCTTTACCCAGCCAGCACCTGTTTTTTCTTTCTGTCACTCGAATTACAGCACGTAGGTTTAACACCGTCCTCCCCGTCTCAGTTTCATTGGCCATCCTTTGACCTCTGTAACCTCTACACATGCAACATGCACCCACGTACGACAGACAGACACACACACAGACGCACACGCACACGCACACACACACACACACACACACACACACACACACACACACACACACACACACACGCCACCCGCCCCGCCGACATGCTACATACAGCCAGGCATACTAGCTATTGTGGGCCCCAACCAACCAATCAAGTACCTTTGACCCAGCAGAATCATGTCAGCCTTAAGAAATCATTCCCTCCAACCCCTCTGAAACAAAGAGACACACATAGACATGCACACACACACACACACACACACACACACACACACACACACACACACACACACACACACACACACACACACACACACACACACACACACACACACACACACACACACACACACACACACACACACACACATTCACACTCACACCTACTGACCCACCAACCCATAAAAACTCTCTCCCTCCTGCGCGCACGCGCACACACACACACACACACACACACACACACACACACACACACACACACCGCCCATATTTGGTCAGTATCACAGCCTGTGTGATCCCCGTGTCTGCATTGCAATGTCGAGTATGCTCACCGGGGTGGGGTTGCTGGTCCCGTGCCACCCCACCAGCAGCCGCCACCAACCTGGATGCTCAGGAGGGATTGATTTTGCTTGTCTCCCCAGTGACCTGGTTTTTAACTGGGATTAACCCTTGCATCGCCTGCCTGCCTGTCGAACAGCCAGACATCACTAATCTGTCAGATATATCATGTACTACACACTGATGTTGAGGCTGCCTTGTAATAGTGACAAATTGATGTAGGTGTTTTGTTGTGTTCAATCTGATGTATTTGGCGGATAATACAAAAATTGTGTACACAAAGAAATTGAACTGATTGTTTTTTTGTTGTTGTACCGTAGTTGGTGTTGTTACTTTGCTGTTTTCAGAGACACCTAATACTACACATCTAAGTCTGGCTTGACCTCAGCAGCTGCCCAACGGCAGTGACGAGGTAGTGACCTAACAGCAGTCAATCGTTTATCCTCATTGCCTCCTTAATCTGATGTGTGCATATGCAAAAGGCACACTGGTTTTTCCCCCTAAGAATTGCTATTTAGTATTCATATGCACTCCATACTCTGCCTACAATATAGCAAACGGAACAATAATGTATAAAATAGAATTACAGATGACCTGCTGTGGTTTGCCAGGGTGGAGTCCCTCATCCTTAATAAAATTACCCGAGCCATTAGCAATTAGAAATGTAATTGTATGCATCTGAAATAGTCATTTATGCCTCCACGGAACAATGAAAAGAAAATATTCTGGCTGTATGTCGACCGAATCACCTCACCACCACCTGAAAAAGGCATCTGTAACAGCTACAAGAATTTTTATCATCTATAAATTGCCTATGCAAAGACATTATCAACATAAATATTCGCAACAATAGTTCACAAAATACTATGTAGCAACAAAAACATAAAATAAAGAAGAAAAGACAATGAACAAGGAAAAGAAAGATTGAGACCATGGCCACTTGGGCACAAGATGAAGGCAATAAAAGTGGTACTCACAAAAAGCCAAATATAGAATAGAAACAAAAACACAGCAGAATTTGCTATCAAGATCTACTGTATTGCCCTCAAGGTGGCTATCGGCAATCTAAATAACTGTGAACTAAGATAAAAGATGACTAATTGTAGCACACAATGATGCTATTCTTCCTTTAAAATAAACTTCTTAACCGTTTACAACACTGTCTAAAGCTGTATCGAGAGATGGTTTAATGCCACTATGTTGGATCCGTAAACAAACTATACGTTTCTGTTTGTCGAAATAGTATATCTTGCTCTAACTCCGATGATCTGTGATTTGGGTTCGTCTATGGGAATCTGTTGATCGGAATTATCATGCCATGCACAATAGGAATTCCAAGGCCATATTCTCCTTGCATTTTACTTTTCAGTGTAAGTCAGAGAGAGATTAGCCTGTTTCGCCATTATGTCAAACAAGTTCTATTTTGAAGTGAAGCAGGTATAACCAACAGAAAACAGTGACATGTGGGTCACACAAAGACATTTTTTGGGCTCTTGGGTGTCAGGTTGTGCAACGGCATCTAATGCCCATAAATGTATTAGTAATTGGTGGTTGATATGCTGCAATAAATATGCTTCTTACAGTAGATAGTCCACTAAAAGCAGACAAAAAAGAAATCCGTACAACAGTGGCAATGGCTGTCGGTGCGTCGCTCTGACGCGTGCTACTGCTGAAACGTCACTGACCGGCGCGTGGTTATCTCTTTGTCACTGCATGCAAGTTATACCTGTTTCACATGCAGGAAAGCAAAGGTGTCTGACGTCACAAGAGCAGGGACCCAAACTAACAGCGTGACACAGAAGGAGGAGTGTAGAGGAATCCCTTCCTTTCTACTCCCCGAGTTAGACGTCTGTTAATCGGTGCCCTGGTTATCTAATCAACGACTGGACTGGCAGACAAAGCTCTCACTTCACTTTGATGCTCTGATTGACTGACTGACCGACTGGCTGACTGGCTTTCAGAGGTCAACACACTCATGTCCGATGACACCATCAGCCATCAGTCATGCTCCACACACACACACACACACACACACACGCGCGCGCGCGCGCACACACACACACGCATGCACGCACACACACACACACAACCAGCCAGTCAACCAGAGAGACAGCATATAACCTCGTAGGTCGTCACCTCAATCTGACCAGGTCATGTCCGTAGACTGCTGCATGCCCGACCGAGAAGCTCCTGTCTGATCTGATATCACTTCCTCCTCTGTCAAAATACTGACATTCATCTTTATCAGCCTCCGATCAACACAACCGCTTTAGCTCATTAGTCAGAGGATTTAGCCAGAGGTCTGCGTGAAGCACTTCCTTTGTTCCTAGGACGTTATCCTCCTTTCGCTCTCTCTCTCTCTCTCTCTCTCTCTCTCTCTCTCTCTCTTTCTCTCTCTCTCCCGTGTTACCCATAAAGCCCCAAAGCAGTAATGTGTGATTGATCAAATTACTTCAGGAGTCGCATATCCACATATTCTCTCTCTCTCTCTCTCTCTCTCTCTCTCTCTCTCTCTCTCTCTCTCTCTCTCTCTCTCGCTCTTGTATGTTTGCGCCAACTGTTTTGTAATGGTTGCTTACCCTGGTGTGTCTCACAGGAGTGGTCTATGTGAATTTCGAAAAACTCTGTACCAGTTGGATGCCTTGGATGGACACGAGAGTTGTTTGTGTGTGTGTGTGTGTGTGTGTGTGTGTGTGTGTGTGTGTGTGTGTGTGTGTGTGTGTGTGTGTGTGTGTGTGTGTGTGTGTGTGTGTGTGTGTGTGTGTGTGTGTCTGAGCGTGCATGTGTGTTTAACAGAAGCATGTCAGTCACCTCATAATCAGTTCAACTTAGTTCAGCTTATCAAGACAATTTTATTTATTTATGTTATTTTGGATTTTTTTGCAAATTTAATTTACATGTGCTGGAAATATTGGATGGCAATTTTTTGAGGTACCGTAACGCTGAACACTAAGTGTTTATATTGGGTTAAAAACATTTGGCTTTTGGCTGATACGTGGCTGGAGAGGATGCCAGTCCCCCTCTCACTACAGAGTAATGAAGAGGCGGCTAAGGTCATGAACAGTTATCCAGCAGCACAACGACTCACTCTCTTGGGCGCTATTCGGCCGGCCACAACAACACCCTCCCTTATGCCCTACACACACACACACACACACACACACACACACACACACACACACACACACACACACACACACACACACACACACACACACACACACACACACACACACACACACACACTCTCTCTCTCTCTATCTCTCGTTCTAAGGCGGCAGGCTGCGTGATGCGTCACAAACGACAGAAAGGGTCTAGCAGGAGGAATGGCTGTACATTGTGAACACTCAATATTAAGGGAGCTCCTTGCATTGCAAAGTAAGTCAGTGATGGCAAAGAAGAGGGAAGAAAAGAGAGAGAGAGAGAGAGAGAGAGAGAGAGAGAGAGAGAAACCTTGTCAAACATCCAGACACTGATAACGAACAAGGCTTTCTATTCATGGGGAATTTCAATGGAGTCATCTGTTTGGCAGAGAGAGAGGACTTTCTGTGTGTAAAGCTAAATAGGGACATTTTAGAGTTATCATGCCTGTAATGAGCTACCAAAGCGCATTCATCTTTGTGCAAGGGCGCCCAAATCAGTTGACGAGACTGACGGGAACACATGAGCAGAGGAGCAAAAAAGGTCAGAAATTACATGGAATGAAACATCATAAAACCATATATTCACACATGCCTTAATTTCTTAATCCGATTGCCATAAAAACCCACCGCCACAAAAACACAGAGGAGTGGAGAGCGCCGAGTGGGGGATTCCGTATCTGATAAGACATTCAATTGAAGGAGTGGAGAGATCTGGGGATACACAAAGAAGTGAAGTAAAAGCATAAAATAGAAATGGAGGTAATATGGCATGAATTGAGATGAAAAGGAATTCTCCGTAAGATGACTCAACTGTGTCATGAAGACAACAATGTCATCAAAGTAGCATCAAAATGTGTCCGCCGCCCCCTTATCCAGCAAGAAGTTAATACATAATTAAATAAAAATAAGCTCAATTGTTTCACATACAAAACTTATTTCAAAATTCTGTTTACAAATTGTTGCAAAAAGCTGAGGCTTTTGTTTTTAATCACATTTCATAGTAGGCCTATTGTTTCCGAGAGAACTCTTAATAAAGGAGCTGAGATGTGGTAGACAGCACAGAGATCCTCTCTTCGTTCCCTTGTGTGTCATTACCTGACAGGCACATTTTTTGTGCAGATTATGGCTTGTTGACTTAAAAAATAAAGCTATCTGTTTTGAGTTTTATTGGCTCTCAGGTGGCTAAAGAAGGCACCCAGAACTTTCCAGTTGGACTGTCGACACTGAACACATTTCAATCAGAGCGGCAAGTCATGTTTGAAATTTTCCCCCTTGTGCTCACACCACGTTGACATTGACAGCTGATAGACATACGATTAGCTAAAATCCACAAGCGACCATGGTGAAAAGAGAAGAAGGCAGGGAGTGAAAGAGACAGCATGCATCATTTTGTTGCACATTGTAAGTTATTATTTGTTGGCTATTGACGTCACAATCAAAATGCATTTCATACAGTGACAGTGACATTTTGTGATTGCACATTCTTCAGGCTCCTTTTACTACTGTAGGTCTTTGTGCAGTAAATCAGTAGGTCTGAACTCACATCAGTGATTTCGGTCATGGGAGTGTCAAGTCGCGTAAACCTACTGGTTTCCCATTCTTATATTAAATCTAAATCTAAAATCGGGTCTATTTTAATGTTAATTGAGGGACATATGCTGCATCATGCGTTATCCTAACAGCACATTCAGTAAATGGTTGTTGACAGGAACTGTCACTCAAACCCTGCCCAGCGTTCTATGCATCATATGCTGTAGTATGTCAATGCATTACTCAGTGGAACAGTTGTGAATTAAACTACACAACAGGATACTTGGCCTACTAATGAGAGAGAAGTTTGATAGTGTTTCCTCCTTGAGTCAAATGGAGGGGTAATCAGGGTACTTTTGTTTACTATGAGTGCATCAGGGCCGGGGTTTCCCTACTGTAAGTGCAACCGTTGACTGACTAGCAGTTTGCGAGTGGCGAAGACCCTGCACATTCCAATATGCGACCTTGCCTCCTCCATTTGTGCTTGTGGCCTCACGTTTTGCTGATGACCCGCCTCCGTGGAGACAACAATTAAGTTTCCCCGCTGTCAGCCAAGCCACAACATTTTTTGGGGGGACTATTCTTCATTCACCATCTAGTTTGCAAATGAGAACATGACTTTACAATTGACCTTTTGCGAGATATTGAAATATAACGCTGTTGTCAGTCATGTCATCATGACATATTACTTTCTGGTACGAGGCCACAAGCACAAGTGGAGGATGCAAGGTCGCATATTGGAACACACCCCCTGTGAAATGACTTGACAAAGTCTCTTGTCACCGTGCCAAAATGTGAACCGGATGGTGGCAGCACCCTCAAGCTTGAGTTCTTCCGGGCAAAAGTACAGTCAGTTGTGACATGACATGTCAGGAGCGACAAACAGGAGGGATCCAGAGGTTAGCCCAAGATGGTGGAATAATATTACAATGTTGTCAAAATATTTACAGAATAGTTATTGTGCTTTTTTATTGATGAACACATAAACAATTGGTTATATGAAAATAAATGTATTAAAAGTTAAAACCTGCCAGGAGACTTTCTAAATGTAGTCTTGGGAAACTCAACAAACTACAGTAGCATAGAGCTAGCACTGCCTGCTGTTGTGTAAAAACAATGTCAGTGAGATCCATTGGACGTAAGGGAAAATCTGGGTAATTTTGCAAGACAAGGATGAGTTTATCAATCACCCAATAATACAGTAGGCCTATGCTGTGCCCTCGGGGTCATTGCCACAATTAAAGCTAATGTGATTTGGAGGCCTGTGATCACACTAGTTAGATGTTTTCCAACCCTAATTTGGGAGCATGCAGTGGTTTTTCATTCATGTGCCTGTTGTGGAAAATAATGCAATTGTGGAAAGTCAAGAATGGTAAATGAACTCGAAGCACTCAAAGCAGTTTATAATGTAAGCCTCACATTCAACCATTCCCACACTGTACCTACTGGTGGAACAGCCTTGCCATTCAATGTGCCAACCTGCCACATGAGCATTTTGCTCCAGGGTATTTCAATGAGGTTGTGCAGAATAGGGCTTAAATTTACAGCCTACTGTACCAGTAGTGATGCACGATATTAGCAATTTCAACCGATACCGATAACCGATAATTTCCTGCTTCTCAGGGCCGATACTGATACCGTTATGTACACATTTTCATATTTAATATACTATATTGATATAATCTACTTTGTGCTGGATATTCATATGCTTTCCTTTCATCACAAATTGCGGTCATCTCATAAAACATGTAGCAAGACACAACTCTAACAAAAAAAGGGATCAAACATGCATCTTAATTTTAGCAAAAAAAGTGCATCCCTTATGGTCTGTTTAAAAAAATGTAATACAATAAATTGCGTTCTGAAAATCATTAATGCTTTGACTGCATTCAAGCAATTGCCTAGGGCCTAGACCAAATCTGTCCTCCATAGGGGCCCCAACTGTCACACTAATCATGGTGAACACATACACAAAAAACAGATTGGACCTTAATTTGTCACTTATGTGAAGTAATCGAAGATATATATGAGACAAAACACTAAAATAACACCAAAACACAGAATTTTCTGTGTAACTTTTGAGGGCCCCATGTTTATATTTTGCCTAGGGACCCAAAATGGCTAGATCCGCCCCTGTGCATGAACGCAACCCACTCTGTGAACACACAGTATTTCAGAGGTGCGCACCCTGTTAACACTGCTGCTAGAGATGCTGAAAGAAGAGGTAAATGTTTGGTAAACTACTTTCACTAGTGGCACTTTGTAACCTTACTTAAAATCAATAAACATTTGCAGATTGTAAATAGTTTGCCTTCTTGTTGCTCTTAGACCTTGTTAGCATTTTAAAACCATGTTAGCATTTCTCTAGGTGTTTAAAAGCATTGCAAACAAACATGTTGCGAGTTCGGTGCCTGAACTCACCCTCTCGCGTTGGGAAAACTCACATGTTGAGATGCTTAAAAGCAGTCCAGGAGCCTTAGTAAATCCACAATGTTAAAAGTAAAGGTTAAAAGTAGGCAGTTTTGGCGATCTCAGTTCATGTCAACTCATAGTCCATTCAAACATTAAAAACAAAAGCCATTAGGTGCGATCAAGTTCACGTCAACGCATACATGCACATGTAGACAGCAATGCACCCTGGATGAAAATGCTGCATGACGGTTAGATTTCCTGTCAAACTTCGAAATTTCGTCAACGTTGCGTTGACGAGGTGACATGTCACATGGTGTCAAACTATCGCGGGATGAATGCGGCTGCAGTCAGATCTTGCAACCTCTGCAGTTGCTTATCCCCTTCAACGCTCGTCTGCGGACTGCCTCCGAGGTCACGCGCCCATGAACTGGTTGGTCAACAACTCACTCACGTGTGTATATGGGTCTTGTCTCACACCTCTACACAAGTTTGCGCAGGTCCCCACTTCAGCTCCTCCTCACTGCCTGTCCCCCCACTCCTCACACGTGGTGTGTTAGTAGAGCAAATCGGTGCGAGCTCATCGTCTCGTTCATATTTGTGGCCGACTGTAAATGCGCTGTATTTAATAACACCCACATCGTGACAACAAGTTCTCGCTCACGTGCCTTTCGCAACATCGACGCTCGCAACAAACTCGTACGCGCCTATTGCCTGGCTGGCGGTCATGTGACTCGGTCATGTGATAAGAGACGCCGAGTCACAGCAACACACAGGCAGAGAGACTGGATAAGATAATACCAGAGACGGTCTATTATGAATTAAAAGAATTTTTGATAATACTCCTAGAATCTCTGTCACAGGCTGGTTTCGCCTACCTGGCCTGAATGAAAATATTAAAGTAGCAGACGCTATTCGACTTGAACGCAGTTCCCGCGTTTTTATTAAATTATCGGATATTTTATTGGAAAAAATTTATATCGAGCCGATAAAAAAAGCCCATATCGGCCGATATTTTAGGGGACCGATATATATTGTGCATCTTTAGTTCTTAAGTACCAACTCTTCAGCTACATTCACACACATTACTCGCTTCTCGCTCACTTGCCTAATTGCCACTCGCTCATGGACCGTTCGCTAAATGTTCCCGCGGGTTTAGGCCTAACTGCCAATGCAAAATCGAGAAGTACTGTCAGTTATCCGAACTCTGCATTTCAATTGGTTACTCGCTTAATCGCCTCGCTTGGAGTTAAAATATTTTTATCTCGGAATCCGCCCACATCGCATTGCTTGTACGGTCCTGGCCTACTCGCCTCGTCGCTTCGCTGGAACACATAGACATTCTATTGACTTAACTCACTGAGCGAGTAACTAGTAGCGATGTGCACGTAGCTTTACACTCCATACTAGAGAGCACAAACTGTACCCAAATAGTTACTTTACCTTATAATGTATCATCTATTATGTCAAACCTCTTCACAGGCTACAGGCCCCTTTAGCAACTGCTGTTATGATGACTGTGTGGCCTGGATTGCTGTCACACCAGCATGTTTCCTCTTTTACCAAACCACACCTGGGAAATCTCCACCTGCCGTTTGCCCCTTTGTGCATGTGGTCGTATGGGGCAACATCCTGAGTTTGGTAAGTTCGCATAACGGGCATGCACTTCTACCTGACAGTCGAGTTTAGTTTACTGTGGCAATGACCGCACCTGATGACGAAACAAGCACTGTGCAACAATTGTGGGTTAACACCGGGGCCACATGTACTGCAGATTTTGAGAAGCTCAACGACTTTGTTGAAATCAGTGATGTGACAAGCAGAATTTACAAGCCTTGGACCCCATTCATTCTGACTGCCTCTGCGATCCTCCATTGGCGCCACCTAGTGTACAGTACCACCCAGAAAAACTCGGGAGTTTGGTCTCTCGTAATACCCTTAGAGCCTCTCTGGTTATACGTTTATATGTGCTGCACCATGTCATATCAAACTAATAGGCAAAATAAACTGGTTTAGCATTGATAGATTTCCAAAAAGATCCTATTGGTAGATTTTATTTATCACTGCTGGCTGTTTTAATTTACACATTATTTTGCATTTGAATTATCCTGGACCAATTCATGGACATGGTTTTTTTTTTTTATTCAAGTATTTGTTTGCAGGTTACTCAATGCTAAAGCAAGGCCTGGTGCTATTGTCGTCAGTTGCATGGATACAGCAGCCCAAAGCTGGTAGCATGTTTTACTTGTTAGCCATTCTTTGTTACACCAAATCGGCTAGTGCATGTGTGTCAGTTAAGATGGCTATAGTGAAATGTGGATAATTTTTAAAGAATTAACTCATTTGTGTAATCTAATAAAAGCATGGAATCCCAAATTGTGGTATTTTTTTCCAGTGTGGGTGCTGTACTTTGGAAAAAAATAAAAACACAAAGCACCTGACAATGGAGATAGTCATCCAGGGAGTTTCCAATGCGAGAGAGTGAAACAAGATAATATATTACCCAAATGAGAAAATAAACAAACCTACAGACACACGATTGTGTATGCATTTAGATGGCTGAACAAAGACCTCTCTGTATGCAGAAAAGCAGTATAAAAATGGCTAAGAAATATTTAAGGGAAAAGAAAATATGTAAGCAATAGGTTCTTATTTTAGGCTATATGTAATGGTCACTGTCGTTAAAAAAGGCAAGGCATGCTGAAATATTAGGTGCCAGGTGAAAAGGATGATTATCTTAGAAGCAGTAGCCTATGTGCACTATATATACTTCCCCCTTAATCAGCAGATGCACGAACATATCTTTGTGCCTTTCTTTGCACAAATTTATTTCAGCTCAGTTTAGAATTTGCAGTAGCAGAGGCGTAGTGTAGCCACACCAGACCCACATCCAGATGAGGTAAGGCCTAGGAACTCATTAAAGACAAGGGGACAAGATAAAAGGTTGCCCTTAAAATTATTGTTAGAAAAACAACAATATGCAACAGGATAGTACAAAAACCAAGCAGCCCAATGAATAGGATGACCTATTGTATAAGATGAACTTCACCACCGATTTGGTAGCCAGTCTTAAGGGGGATTCATAGTAGCACCTCCACGGAGGTGCAGCACAGTAGCCACCATGCCCCCCTGTGCAGCGATAAAACAACCCCTGGCTGCGGTACACGCATGGTTCTCCCAGGCTGAAATGTCCGTGAGCTGAGCTATGCTCTTGCACTGTGATTGGTCAATGTGCTTGCAGCAGTTCAGCGAGTACTTGGACCTGATAGGTCAGTAGTGTTCTATTCTTCTACCCTACCGCGGAGGTTTGAAGGAAAAGGAAAAGCGGTTGCGGTTGACTTTGCGATGCGGTTGACTTGGCAGGAAATAACTGGAGTTTACTTGACAGGGAGAAGAGAAACGGTGTTTTATTTCAGTAGTACAACTTCCAAAAAATCAATTAAAAATACCCATAAAAGGCCATCATGAAAATGATATAAGTTTGTAGTGTGGTAGTAGCAAAGAAGCCTCTTTGTTCGTTTGTAGTGTGGCAGCTAGCTCATTAAAACAGGGTTCGCTAATGTCCTGTAGAGTTTGAATGGGTTTGGCTGACAGTTGCTAAGCTAGCTGTTAATATGGCCATTAGATAGGCTATCTATTGTATTTAAAAACGGCTTTTGTTTGGCATTTTAACCACCTGAACTGTAAAACATGAATAAAGAGTAGTGATGGCAAAATGAAGCTTTTTGAAACTTTGAAGCTTTCATTGGAATTGGTTCGAAAAATGGTTCGAGCTTTGAATCGCTTCAAACTCTATGATGACATCTGCTGGCAAAAACGTTGAATTGCAGTTTTAACCAAAAATCGCTCGAATAAATAAATGTAGGGCCTATTCTTGAAAAGAAAAAAACGATTGCCTTCACGTTTGGTTTTTGATTACAAGTTAATTCATTGTGTATTTTAGTCACTGAACTGTGACAATAGTAGGCCTACTCATGGGCATAAAAATCGCCTAACAATTTACCACGTTACATTGCAAAACTGGAATATTTTATCCTGGAAAACCGTTTACAAATATTTTTTACGACACATCAGTAGAATTCTAATGGATGCCGCTAATTCCATCTAACTTCAAATGAAAGGCAATGTTGTTTCATTGACTAGCCTAGACCAGGGATTGAACATGTAACCTAACGAATGAGAGTACAGCACCTTAACCACTACACCACAGGTCAGTCTCCACCTCACCATGAAAAAACAAGTAATCTAAAACAGTTGAAGATGGGCGGACTTACATAAATCTCTGTATAATGACGGTTTACTTTTAACTGCTACATTTTTAAACGGCAAATTACAGTGGCCGTAGAGCACACTTTCCTTGATTCTGCTTTTATGGCGTTGCGTTGAATTATTCCGACTACAGTCCCGCAATCGCACACAGCTCTTGAAGCAACCTCGACCCTCTGAGTCTGTGCTTCGATGCGCAACCCTTTCAATTCCATCTCGAGTCATCACGTGACTTTCGAAGCTTCAAACGTCACTAATCATGTGATCACTGCACAACGAATCAAGCTCCGAAACAAGCTTTGTCTTTTGTTTTTTTCAATTACTCGAAACACGCTCCGAATCAGGAGAGTCAAAGGGCCATCACTAATAAAGAGAGAATCTTGTATGCTATCATTAATGTCTAATTACGCCACAACTTTCTTAAATTAATAGCAAGAAGCATCTTTGTTGATTTGTAGTGTGGCAGCTAGCTTCTAAAACAGGGTTCGCTAATGTCCTGTAGAGTTTGAATGGGTTTGGCTGACAGTTGCTAAGCTAGCTGTTAATATGGCGATTAGATGTATCTATTGTATTTAAAAACGGCTTTTGTTTGGTATTTTAACCACCTGAACTGTAAAACATGAATAAAGAGAGAATCTTGTATGCTATCATTCATGTTTAATTACGCCACAACTTTTTAAATTAATAGCAAGAAGCATCTTTGTTAGTGGTAGAATTACGTTTCAGGTGGCTAGTCAACTAGCTTTGAGTTTGTAATGACTGATTTAGCTGGCTAGCTACTACTAGGCCCCATGTGTGAATGGCCATTCAGGCTGTCTATTGTCTTTTAAAACGGCGTTTGTCTTGCATTTAATCTCATGTAATACTTGACTGAAAATAAACTGATGTTGTACCATCTAATTATGCCCCAACTTTTAGAAGTAGGCTACTAGTGGAATATTACGTTTTAGATAGCCAGCTGGGTAGCTTTGTGATTCATTCTAGGGACTGGGCTCAACTGAATGAGTTAGTTCGCCCCCTGCTGTCACGGAGGTGAATTGACGTCATTAAATTCTCGGCAGGAAAAAAACACTACGCCCTTTCCTGCATTCGCACGAAGGACGACTATGAGGAATACACACCCCGCTGACAGTACGTCTATACTTTACCTCAAATCTGCACAGTATGACTATGTATCAGGCTTTAGGAGCATCAATTCAAAAGTCCAATGGGTTATCACTCTGTACTCTGTCTCAGTTGACAGTTCAAGTTAATATGACTGAAAACACTTCCACTTCCACTTGAACCATGCAAAATGCTGCACAATGTGCAAGGATACAGTAAGACACTGTATCTCATTACTGTCCAATATTGTAATGTTAAACAGAAGTAGGGTGTCAGTAGTAGCAGTCAACCACACTAGCTAACTGACAGTTACATCCTACAAATGATTACAAAGGCACTGCCTGCCATGTGTTAATCAGTATTGCAATATTGCACCCTTCCACTTCAGTTATTACTTTAGCTGAGTGTGCTCGCCTGCTGTGGTGTGCTTAGCAAACGTGTGGGTGGGTTTTTCTATTTTGACTGGTGAGCTCGTTGTACCTCTGGTTGGCATGATGACATACAGTAGCAGCTGCCTATATAGAACAAAGATGACGTGCACATGCTGTACTGCACTGAATTCTCCTGTAATGAACTTTAAAATACAGGTAAAAAGCTGTTAAGTTATACACATACTGTACAGCGGTTCAGTACTTTTCCATTCACTAATGACGCATTTGATCTACAATCTACACCATCTACACATTTCACTTCAGTGCGGCTCTTGTTATTTACACTTGACCTGTATCAAAAGAAAGGGATGAAAGTTCCTTTTGACGTTTCCACTTTTGTACGAAGATGAAAGGCCCGCTGGCCTGTTGGAGTAGAAGCACAGTCATGACACCTATACGACGCAAGGGCCCTAACGATGACTGGCTCCTCCGGAGCGCTTTAATCTTCAGAAGAAAACAACAGTAATAGTTTCCTTTTCCGACCACTTGGTGACTGCGCACTCAGACACTTGGCCTGATGTGGACTTTCCAAACACAAAGAGGGCTTTGGCCAGAAGTCAAAGGCACCTCCCTGCGCGTTCATGTTGTCAGTCACAACTTGGTTGCCTAAAAATACGACTCCCGCTAACAGAGAGGGAAAGTGGCCTATGCTGTTTTTTTGCATTTGTTGCACAGGAGCAATTGTTGACTTTCTTCCTCTTTTTAAAAAAATGATTAGGTATGCATGTCCCCTCATATTTCTCTTGAAAGTTGAAAAAAGGCAGAAAAGAAATGTGCAAAGTTCTCCTGTGCTGTTCAGGATGGACCACTGGTGGCTGGCTTTTCCTGCGCCTCACACTCACACCTCAGCTTTTCAGCTGGTTTCAAAATTACAAGAGGAGCCGTGTATAATTACTGGCTTTGCTATGCTGTGCTCATGGTACAACACGGCGTCCTCTAGGGCAGGGCCGGTTCTGGCTTATTTGGTGCCCTAGGCGAGTTTGAGTTCTGGCGCCCCCCCCCCCTTCTTATACCTTACAGATCACAAGAGTAATATCCGTAGTAAGCTTAACTAAATAGCATCAAGAACAATAACCGTTTTTCATCAAATGGATTTGTGGTTCTTTTTGACAGGCGACCAACACATCAGATTGAGTCGCATGAAAGTAGCTTCACTGTGTGGTATGTTGGATGTGATGGTGGTGGGGCCCCCAACCCCAGATGAGATGGAGGTTATCAATGTGTTTGAATTGTAACGTGAAATTGAAATGCCAGGAGAGTGATAGGCTACAGTAGGCCTACATTTGCATGTAAAATGCATGTGTAGACAATAAGCCTACCAAGGAGGTCTGCATTGATCTACACTACCTACAGCATCACAAAGCATGGCATCATAACAATTTTAATAAGCTACACATTTGTGCTGTCTTCCAAACCAATTTCATTTCTGGACTGGAAATAGTGGTGCATTTGTGAGTAGGAGAATGAGAAGGGGGCTATCTATGTGTTTGAACTGGAGGGACAGGGTGAGAGAAAGGGAGAAGAACTGTCACGCTATTGAATTTCATAATATACAAAATATAGTAAATAGCCTCACTTGTCTGCTGTGCTGTTACATGATTAATGTAGGCTATGTCATTCTGGTCTGGAAATTAATGTTTTTTTTAAGCTTACAACAAGCAGGTAATTCATGTGGATGGAAGGAGATATGGCAGCTAAAATTGTTTTAAACATTGCACCAGTCTTACTTTACATTGCTTGTCAACCTAAGCAAGTAGGCCTATTATGATATCAGGTGGGTGTTAGTGAGTAGTGAGTAGGCTACTAACAGCTACTTTACTGGATTTCATTGCTTGGCATACTTGGCTAATGTTAGCATGCTAACTAGCGATTTCTCTGATCAAAAACAAAGCTCTTTTTCTCTCTAATTCCAAATAGTAACCTCATAACTATTAGGCTTTCCATAATCACAAACGGTTGCTGATTAAATCACATAGTTCCAAAACACCCTCTGAAACTCCTGCATCATGCAATGAGTGGTTTAATGAGAACATAATAATCTCCATCCAGCAGAGCAGCACTATTGTTTGCGCTTGCCCTCTGTCTCTCGAGTGAGTCTCCAAATTCAAAATAGAGCGCAGGCTGTCACTCGTCCCGCCCCCTTTCTCAGAACTGTCTGTTTATTGGTTCACAGACTTCCCAGAGACAGTTGGAAGCGATATTACTATTGGCTGAGGGGCGCTTTGCCGTGAGGAGCGCTTTCGCCACTCTTTGTTGATTGCGACTTCATAAAAAAAACTTCATATCGCAAAATTACGCATAGGAAAGCGCCATTTCGGCGCCCCTTCTTCACATGGCGCTCTAGGCGACCGTCTAGCCGGCCTATGCTAAAAACCGGCCCTGCTCTAGGGAGTTAACAAACACCCAATCAGGCTGCTCTCATCCAGTGTCGCCACATGTGTCTGATCAAATCCCGCCTAAAAGGTTCTCAAAAAACGCCAAAATGCGCATCTATCCGCCCAATTTCAACAAATTGCATTGATTTCCATGGGCATAAAACTGCAGAAGAAATCGCCAAATGGCCATTGTTTTCCCATTTCTACCCGCAGACGGCCATAGCAAGCAGCCCAATTGGGTGGGTAATCGCCCAATCTGGCAACACTGCTCTCCTCTCATGTGAAGCACATCCCCCTTGTGCTGTAACAGGGTAGATGGAGCCAGATAGAGTTTGTTGCTGTCTACACCTACGCCTACACCGATGATGAAGCCCAATTTCCTCCTGCACGGCACCAAGGCACCAGTTACACACACACTGCAAAGTGCACACACACACACACACACACACACACACACACACACACACACACACACACACACACACACACACACACACACACACACACACACACACAAAGAAAGAAAGAAAGACAAGAACTCCTCCCTAATAGATCTTGTACAGCTTTTATTGAATTTGCGATCCGTCAAACGACCCACCTTTTTCTACTTGAACTTTTTCACAGCCAAAGGCAACTTTGGCAGCTTGTGTCAGTTTTGGGATAAAGGAGCTGGACTGCCTGGAGTAGGGTGGACTGGGGCGGGGTGATGCAGTGTTAGGCGGGGGCACGGAGAACAAAAACAAAAGGGACCCTCCTCGCTATCACGCATCAGGGCCTTAGGTCCGTCCAGCAAGCCAACCAGGGCCCAGTCAGAGGCGAGCCAGCCAAAGGCATGCTGTCATGGCTGCAAAGGCTCTACCTTTTTGCAGACAGGCGCCGGGTGTAGTGTTTCTAAGCGGTGGGGAGACCAATGTCAACATGTGTTATAATAGGGAGGGACAGTGGGAGGTGAGAGGCCGCCTGACGCAGGATGAATTAAGTCAGGTTCTTATTCACACTGACGAGATTGACCACAGCCCTGCACCCACACTGCAGAATAGACAGAACAATGTGACTCAATACGAGCATACGCGCACATACACAGACACACACACACACACACGCACAACAAACATAGAATAAATATACCCAAACACGTACGCACATACACACAGACACACACAAGGACAGAAATGCCAGACGCTTCATATTTGATTTGTTGTCCCAGCAACCTGGCACCTCAAACACCCCAACCCCCCCCCACCGCCAACATGCCCCTTCTCCCTCTTTTTGTTCCCTTTTTTCATCTTTGTATTTTTTTTCTTTTCCTTTTTTTGATCCCTGCCGCCAACACAAACGCAAATCTCTCGACAAAATAGTGGTTGCCTGTGTTGCCAGATTGGGCTGTTTCCTGCCCTGCTTAGAATGGCCGTGTGCGGGTAAAGATGGTTTTTAGCCAACCCGCCCAATTTTTGCCAGAGAAATCAATAGAATTGGGCGGGATTTAATGCCTCCAGTCGGGTTTTGAGCATTTTTTTGGGCTGGAAATCATCAGCCTCATCTGGCAACCATGGTGGCCTACACCTTCTTCTCCCTTCATGCCAGCTGAACTGCCCGCCCGTCCATTCGTTCGTTCGTTCACTGGAAAGTTCCCCTTTTTTGGCTTCTTCTGTTATTTTTTTTCCTCTTTCTCTTCTTTCTCTTTTCTGAAAAACACCAAGAATAATGTCTCCACAGAAATCAAGAAGAAACAAAAACACATGACCGGCAACAGGATGATTGCAGCCGCTCCACTCCCACGCAGCATGTTTTAAAAAAAGGTTCCTGCTTGTCCATCCGACAGCATTTTTCAGAAGGGAGTGTGCCTGCCTGCGCAACAAAAAAGGAAACAAGCTGCTGGATCCTCACCATGCAGACATGCAGAGAGAGAGAGAGAGAGAGAGAGAGAGAGAGAGAGAGAGAGAGAGAGAGAGAGAGAGAGAGAGAGAGAATCAGTGACCTAGTGTTTGCGTTCACCTTTTTTGGCGGCGATCTTACCCACACACATTCATCTTTTTTTTCTTGCTCTCCATTCTTCTGTTCATCGTCATCTTTCCACCCCGGTGGTCTATACTGTACGTA
The DNA here is from genome assembly GCF_034702125.1 of Engraulis encrasicolus. Lineage (NCBI taxonomy): Eukaryota > Metazoa > Chordata > Actinopteri > Clupeiformes > Engraulidae > Engraulis > Engraulis encrasicolus. The sequence continues at coordinate 52,794,615 of NC_085869.1, forward strand.
CGTACATGCACTCATTCAGAAGCAGGTATTACGTACTCTGCAGAGGCAAGAGGATGAAAGGAGGAAAAGAAAAAAAAGTGACATGTGGAACCGTGTATCAAGCCACAGGATTGGTAGATCAATAAGCGCTGTTCATGTTTTGCATACGGGGCCTGCAGATCATCACTGTGCAAAATGTGACTTTGCTACGTAGGCGGGGGCGATTGCATCATTAATGGTTTTCTTGAAGCGTCTCTCAACTGATGCCAGCAAAAGCCCAAGAGCGGGTGTTTGAAGGAGGGGACTGAGGGAACACAGTTGTGGAGGAGTTACATAGAGGAGGGTCTTTGAGGTTTGGTAGGTGTAGCCTTCCTTTTTATATACCTGATTTTTCAACATACTTTTCAACAGACTTTCAGCTGTTGACTTGAAAAGAAACACCACACAACATAGGTGTTGAACACACATCTCTCTCTCTCTCTCTCTCTCTCTCTCTCTCTCTCTCTCTCTCTCTCTCTCTCTCTCTCTCTCTCTCTCTCTCTCTCTCAGTGTGCACCTACAAAGCTGGCTCAAGGTTGTTAACTTTGTCACAAATCACTGGAGTCACATCTGGACTTACTCTGCATACCACACAGTGGACTTGTGTACGAGTTTGGAGCCACGCTAATTGTAAGGAGACAAAGGGGAAATTTAAAGTCCTCGCTGGATCAAGATTTGTGACTTCAAAAATCCACAATCCAGTCCAGGAAAACCTTGGTTGATTTGCCACATCAGTTTCTATCTGCCGTTTGTGCGTTTGTTTCCTAAGTGAATTAGAGTTTGCCTGCCATCAAACTCAACTCCCCTTCATGAAGTGCTTGATGAAGTCACGACTCGGCCACATGCATGGTGTTCCACATAGGGGAGTAGACGTGTGTTTGAAGAGTGGCGCCGCTCTGGTGGCAGGGAGTCAGGAAAGTGCAAAGGACTTCTGTTGTTTTTTTGTTTTTTTTGTCAGGCCAAAGATTTGTGACTGCAGAATGCACAGGCCATCTCCAAGAAAACATCATATTTGTTGTTCATATTTTCCTTTGTGACTCAGGGGAGGTATTACAAGGAGTAGGCTATTCTTTTTTACTCTTTTATTTCGATCCCGTCCATGTTTCCAATTTAAAGGAAGGAAAGAATGCAATGTGTTCAACCAAACTCTTGGATGGGCTCCGCTCTTGCAGCATTGCACTGCTAATGAAGCTACAGAAGTCGGCTTGGCCCGCAACCTGGCTAGCAATGAAACAGCGATGCCGAGATTAGCTTTGTAACTGTAGATGTACAGTATGTATGCTACAGGCTAGGCACTAGACTAGCAAGCCCAAAAAACCCAAAGTCTGCCATCACTTTATTGCTGATCACATTATACATGCTGCAGAAGGTTCCTATTTACATTCGGTGGATATAGATGCCGTATAAGGATGAGCATAATCCAGTTTTGCTTCACTTCTTTTTTTCCTTTTTTGTACTTTTTCTGGCGTCATGGTCTGAAGCAGAGGCTAGGCACCACCACTGGAGACTTTGATGTAATGTTTTTCTTTTTGTCTTTAAATATCTACCACCCCTCCATTATTTATGAATCATTTGTCATGTGCTCAGCTCAGCACCAGGGTTATAGGCATGATCTTTCATTTCAGGGTGTCCATGGCAGGACACTCTCAACCCCCAATTCCGCCAACCCACCCACCCACCCACCTCTACCCTTCCCTCTTTCCTTCCCTCCCTGACCTCCCGCTTACTTTCTAAATCTCTCCACTGGAGACAGACATGTTGAGACGCCAAACAGAGAAGGTTTTACCAATAGGCCCACTAGGCAATCGCCTAGGGCCCCACCAGAACTGTTCACTGTAGGGGCCCAGAACAGCCAGATGAAATGCCAGTAAAACTAATTCAAGAGGGCCTTATGTCTATATTTTGCCCAGGACGCTCAAATGGATAGAACCACCACTGACGACACGACAGCTCAGTCAGCAAGCACAACACTACGCAGACTTGGAATATGACCCCGAAAGAAGACGTCCCCAGCCCTCTTTGATTTCTTGGATAAACATGTCTGGTGAGGGATTCGTCTTTTTAAAGAGATGCTGTACCCAGTTACAGTTTGTGCAGACGCCGTACATTTAGCTGTGAAATTGACACAGAAAGGGTATGTGTCCTTAAAATGTGGGGATTTTTGCAGTGCAGAACGAATCGGACAGTGTTTTGTGTCCGTGTATGTACGCGGGGTGTGAGAGCGATTGACCATTGAGGTGGGCAGTCACACATTGAGAAACTAGTCTGTGACGAATTTGAACTATAATGTCAGGTATAGTTTCTTCAGAGAACATGATGGATCTTGACTTGAGACCCTCCACATATTAACCTGCAGGTCATCTATCAGTAGTGTATGGACATGATGGCTGATGGTACATGCGAAGTGAGTTGTTTAGGCTATATAAAACAAATGTACGATTTTCTTTTGCAGACAAATGCTGGCACATAAAGATTTGAATCCTCTCAGAAACCTACACACAAAAAACTGTGAGATGTTGTGTGAAAAGATGGCCTCCATGTCACTGTTTTTGACATTCTTCTACACACGAAAAAGCATTTCAAAATGTCTCTGTCTGTGACTGACTGACTGACTTACTGATGGGAGGATATCATTTCACCCATGACATCATCCCCACCTTGTGTGTACAGTGTTTGACTTCGGCCCCTGTAAGCAGTCAGCTGCATGCAAGGCAAGGCTAATGCGTTAAAGTGTGGGTGGGGGTGACCTTTTGTCTAATGTAATACCCTGGTGCACGGTTGGGGGGGGCGGAGAACAAAGTAAACCGTGGCCAGGACGAGAACGAAGAAAGAGATGAATAATTATTATGTCCCTGAGTGTGTGTGTGAAACGGGGGCGAAAGATACACCTACGAAAAGCACACACACACACCAAGGTCCCTGACAAATATATTTTGGTCGGCGTCCAGCAGAGAGAAAAGGGAAAGAGGAGAGCAGAGGAGAGGAGAGCATGGACTCCAGCTGTGAGGCAACACCAACGCTCAGATTATTCACTTGGATCCTGCACGAGTCTCTCGGGAGGGAGAGAGAGAGAGAGAGAGAGAGAGAAGCAGAGGATGACAGATATATGGGTAGATGACGTGACGTGTAAATTTTGCTGTCGCAGGCTCTTAAAATTAAGTAAATTCATGCTTTCAAAATTGTCAATGCTTTAAATGATTAAACTAATGTCGTTGTTGTGAAAAAGTAATGTGTAATAAATCCAGAGCTTAAATAAGTATACTTAATTTTGAGTCAAATGTCACATTTGTCCTATGGTGTGACTGAGGCAAGCTTGGTTCTCCATATTAAAACATTTTTAAATAAATAATCAAAGCTCAGTCATTTGTCTAAACAGCCCTGGCATGTTTTTCAAGGTGTCTATTTTAGCAAGTGGCAATGCTTAATTTTTTTCCAGTTTTTCTGAGACCGTATGGACTTATGAAACTTTGTCGCAGAAAATAATGTCCTGTGGTGTGACATCATATTTTTGGTTAATTCTGTGCATAATTATCTATTGTTGAAGCTCCAGCGGTACATAAATTGTGACTTTAGACCCTTAAGAAGCCAATGGCAAGGGTGGATGTTAGATTTTTCTCTCAGAGTTCTTCAGTCAATCAATTATGTTTTGCTACCACAAGATGTATTAGTTTTGTAGTCCTTTGGTGTGACAGCCATAAAATACATTTTGACAATGGTGTATATTTTTCATATTTTTTTCTTATGTAGATGTATGAAAATGCATCTTAGTACAGGTGAAATTATATTTCAGTTGGCAACGACATGGCTTTAAATTAACTCAAAAGCTCAAAAGTCCTATGGTGTGATGGTAAAAGTCCTATGGTGTGATGGTAAAAGTCCTATGGTGTGACACTTTGGAGTATCAGTATCACACCAAAGGACAAGCAGGTCACACCAATGGATTAGATATTTGAGAAATAGCTTTTAAAACAACTGGTAGTACATATTTTTTTTGTTTTGTTGTTTGACTAGATAAATATTGTGTATTCAAATTATTTATTCCTTTATTGGCCTTTGGAATTTATACTTTGATGCATTGTTGATGAATATTTGCTGTTAATTTTAGATACCATCAAATGATATAAAATGTAATTAATGGTGCTTTGAAACCATAAAATATAACGCTACCAGTGAAGGAAAGATCAGTGAGAGAGTATATAGAGGAGTATAGATGAATGAAGTATGCTGTGGAGAGCTCAATATACAGCATAAATGTGCTGTCCAGCTTGAGATACCAAACAGGCACTGGCCACTACACACTACAGGTTCAATGGTGTGACAGTCATAGCATACCTACAAAAGTGTGATGGTCATGCCAAGGTCACACTTCAGTATGAGTCTTTGCAGGTTACATTCAATGACCGCATGGCTGTCATTAAGAGTTACAATAGGCTGATAATCGACGATTCAAAGACTTATAAGTGTAAAGTGAAATCCATATTGACTACAACATTATATTATGATCAAAAGACAAAATAATCATGTTGATATATTTGTTTCTGGCTCAGTTTTGCATTTCTGTCCTTTAGCGTGACATGAATGTCCTACGGTGTGACATGTTTTAAACGCTCAAATATTTGTTTGAGCTAAACAATATGTCTGATAAACACTGAATATTGCATTCGGGAAGAACAAATTATCGTCCCTGAAAAGTTAGTATAAATTCGGACAATTTTGAACATTTAAAAGAAAGATATCCCTGTTTTTCCTCGAAGGTTTCTAATAATCTCACATCTAATGGGAAAAAAATACTTAAATGGTAATTTCTCATTAAATTAAGACTTTAAAAAATTGCAATAAATATGAAGAGTGTAACAATGTTCATAAAACTCCATCAAGCCATTTCTACATTACTTAATATATTTATTTCTTAAAGTCACACCAAAGGACATATTTTCAGCAAATTGCTTTATCAACGTAAATAAATAATCAATGAATAGACCAACATTGTGACCACTTGGATTTTTTGAAAGATTAATTGCTGCACTACGTAGACATATACTTTTTTCCCTCATAAACAATGTTTTGTGAAAAAAAATGTTTTTTGCTGCCTATCCGTCATCTACCCATATATATATATATATATATATATATATATATATATATAGAGAGAGAGAGAGAGATAGAGAGAGAAGCAGAGGATGACAGAGAGATAGAGAGAGAGAGAGAGAGAGAGAGAGAGAGAGAGAGAGAGAAAGAGCAATGGCCCTTTTAAAGGTAAGTAATATGCATCAAGGCAAAACAGCCACTAATACGGCTCCCTTGGCTCCTGTTCCCCCTCAACTCCCACCAAAGCCGTCTTGGCTATTGCCTGTTTCGCTTCAGTTGACTTTGGCACCCTCAGCTTCTTCTCCGCCCCTCCCCTCTCCTCGCCTCTCTTTCCCGCTCCTTCCCTCTCCTCTCTGCTCTTCTTCTCTCCTCTCCTCTCCTCTCCTCTCCTCTCCTCTCCTCTCCCCTCAGCTCCTCTCCTCTCCTCTCTGCTCTTCTTCTCTCCTCTCCCCTCCTCTCCTCTCCTCTCAGCCCCTCTCCCCTCAGCTCCTCACCTCTCAGCTGTTCTCCACCCCTCTTGTTTTTGGCATGTCCACCAAACACCTGACCTGGGATCAGACACAATCACCACCCCCGCTACACACACACACACACACACACACACACACACACACACACACACACACACACACACACACACACACACACACACACACACACACACACACACACACACACACACACACACACCCTGTCCTCTACTACTACGTTGCCCTAAAGTGCAGTATCTAGGCCAACATTGAAACAGAGAAACATGCCTTAAAAAAATTGGTATTGGTTGGATATTGTAGTTACTGCAAATTTGACATATAGCCGGGGAGCCAAAGTCCCAAAATTGGGTTGGACCTGACATGGCTTGCCATACTTTTTATTTGTGATTTTTTGGATAGTTCTATCCCTTCGGAAAAATAATTGGAGGGTCTGCTCGGACGGAAATATCGCGAAAAAAAGTTGTGCCTATTTGAATGTATGTACCCTTCATTTTTTGAGAGAAATTTCTGAAAAATGAAAAATGACCTGAAATCCTTGGTGGCTTGGGTAAGCTGTCAATAAAGGCTTTCCAGGTGCACAGGACATACATGCTGACAACATTCAATAGAAAAAATATTCTTAAATCACATTTCAATAGGATTTTGACTCAATTTTGTGCTTAAAAATTAGGCGTTTTTTCACTTTTTTGCTATATTTTCATCTTTACCTCATTGGCAATCAAGTTTTTCTTCATGTTTTGACATTAAACAATATGCCATTCTTTTTATTACGAAGTATAGTGATACCACAACAAAAACTATGAAAATACAACCAAAATCAATGGATCTGCGATGACTATAGTGTATGTACCCTTCATTTTTAGAGAGAATTTTCTGAAAAATGAAAAATGACCTGAAATCCTTAGTGGCTTGGGTAAGCTGTCAATAAAGGCTTTCCAAGTGCAAAGGACCCATCTACTGATGATATCCAATAAAGAAAATATTGTTAAACCACATTTGTACATGATTTTGGCTCAATTTTATGACCTAAAATTAGTCGTTTTTTCACTTTTTTGCTATATTTTCATCATTTCTTCATTGGCAATCAAGTTTTTCTTCATGTTTTGACATCAAACAATATGCCATTCTTTTTATTAAGCAGTATAGTGATACCACAGCAAAAACCATGAAAATACAACCAAACTCAATGGATCTGTGGGGACTCCAACTCTAGTTGGTGATCAACAGGCCCAGAAAGTCAATAGAATTTCAGCCTACAATCAAAATGCTGAAATGCATGCTGAATACTGAGCAATATGACACACACAAACACACACACACGCACACGCACACGCACACACACACACACACACACACACACACACACACCTAATCTGGGGATCCTACAATGATCTCCACCCCAGGTGACACCCTGCATACTGTACATGCTTCGTACATACCCTACACCAGGGGTCCGCAACCTTTCTTGGTCTGAGGGCTATCCGAGGGTTACCAAGGGCTACCGAGAGCTACCGAAGGACTACCAAGGGCTACCGAGGTCTACCCAAGGACTACCAAGGGCTACCGAGGGCTACCCAAGGACTACCAAGGGCTAGCCGAGGGCTACTTTTGTTCAAAATCTTATACTGATGTCTTGACATCATTCCCAAATCATGCTATGATTGAATGATAATTTGCTTATAGGTTACAAATACATCATCTCATATTTGAATGAAGAAGAACACCAACTGTGACTAAAATCTTATGGTCATCACAATTAATTATCATCCTTGGAGGGGACCTCAGAAACTCCTGGAGGGCCCGCAGGCACCACGTTGGTGATACCTGACCTACACATACATAGCCCTACTTCCTGGATGTGACACAGTGAGCTATTTACACAGATGGGGGCAAAGACGGGCCTACACAAAGCCTGGAAAGCCTATATTTTCAGGAATCACATAACCCATTGCAGTTTGCACACAGGGCAAACTGTTCTACATAGGACATCATCGCCAGCATGCTTCATACACTACTGGAGAACATGGAGCTGAGGAACACATGCACATTTTTGGACCACAGTTTGGCCTCCAGCACGATCCAGCCATAGAGTCTTTGTTCTAAACCCCACTATCTGAGACTGTACAACCATCATGTACTGTGGATTTCCTCTCTAACTGCTCCCTCTTGTTATCAACACCAGCACACCTCAAGGGTGTGTGCTAAGCCCTCTGCTCTACACCCTATCCACCCACAACTGCCTCTTTCTCCTCATTTGCTGACACGTTGTCGCACTAATTATGAATGAAGACAAGACATAACACAGGAACAAGACAAAACATCTCCCCCCGTGGTGTAACGGCAATTACTTCGTATTAAACTCCAAAAACAACAAGGGAATCATTGTGGACTTTCACAAAAACAATCACAGAAGTCACAGACCCCTCTGGTGACTCATACAGTGGTGGAGAGGGTCAGCAGCTTTAAATCCCTGGAGGACGTGTCCTGGAGTATTCACATGGCCTCAGTGGTCAGCAAGGCCCAACAATGTCTCTTCTACCAGAATAAACTGATGGGCTACCAAATCCTGAAGCCACTGTTGGTCAACTTCCACATCTGTGCCATCAGAGGACAAGTAGGCACTCCAGCATGTGATGACAACAGCTCAGAAAATCCCTGGGATGCCTCTACCAGAGATTAGTACTATCAACCACACGCACTGTCAGGATGTGGACACCAAAAGCAGAAGAAGCGCTGAAATACTGCTTTGAGTCCACTGATTGGTCTGTTCTGCAGCTGCTGAAACATCTGCATGGGGGAGTTCCCAGTAGTTTGGTACATTTTGGTAGTTTGGTAAATTTGTGTATGTGCATGTTAAATGGGCAAACATCCTCTCTACACGTTTTAATGTCATCAACGGGGTATGACGGGGGAAAATGTTATCTCCAGCCTTATTCAATGCTTATATGGATGAAATGAGGTATGACAAACAAGTTTTATACTTGGTGATAGTTGGTGTTGACTAATCACTTGCTATATGCAGCCAACCTTACCATTCTATCTCCAAGTAAGAGTTAGTTCCAACAGCTCCTTTATATCTGTTCTGATTATGAGGTAGAGTTTGACATTAATAACAATGTTAGGAAGAGTGTGATACTGTGATTAAAGTTCCCTCCTGTCTATCTATCTAAGAGCTGGGAGTAGCAAATGCCACAAAATATCTGTGGTGCATCCTGCATCCTGATGGCTGAAACTGATAGCGCAATTAGTTGATCCAGGTCATAGCTCTGTTAAGGACATGTCTATGAGCTGGGAACACTGGTATAAGTGCCTTCATTAGCTTCCCTGTTTATATGTACTGTATGTAGGTATGAAAGTATGCTGTTGTGAAGTATTGGTGTACTGTGTATTTCATGTATCCCTTTTGGTCCTCAAGCCTGTAATATTATTTAAAACATGTGCAAAAGAGGTAGCTGAGCCACTGCAACACATCTTCAACAAGAGTCTACAAACGGGTAAGGCACCTGTAGATAGTGCCTACAGTAGAAGACCTCTTCTCTCATACCAGTCCCCAAAAAGCAACACAACAATGATTACAGACCAGCTGCTCTCACATAATGAGAACATTTGAGTGGGTACTGCTGCTCAACAGAAAGAAAACCCAGGTTTGCCATGCTCTGGATTCCATACAGTTTATTTATCAGGATAATGTGGGAGTTGTGGACGTTATCCTGCAACTGCTAAATAGGGAAAATTCTCACTTGGACAAAGGAGACAGTGAGAATAATGTTCTTTGATTTCTCTAGTAGTGCCTCAAACATCCAGACACTTTTGCTGAGAGACTAACTTCTGCAGATGGTGGATACAGCTCTGGTGACCTGGATAAATGACCCCAGTACTTAGACTCAGACTTAGACTTAGACTTCTTTATTGTCCATTAAACTTACATAAAATGGAGATTTTGCTTTGGTGGTGGCATAAGGACGCACAAGGACACACAAGACAAACACACATCACAGTCAACACAATAAACACAGTCAACACAATAACTGTTTTTTTTTTAATCCATTGATATAATTGCATATTGATTCAGCTTTCTAAATACAAAGTATTTCAGTGACTGTTGATGGAAATTATTTAACCCCTCAAACAGACTAGCATATTTTATATGACCTTATATGGTCATTTCTTTAAAGAAGTTTTAAGAAGTTAGAAACAAGTTGTTGCACCTATTGGTTCAGGGAACACAATTGGTATTAGCCTCCTCAGAGTTTAGATCTCTCATTCAGATTCTTGAGGTTGGTTGGAGAAGGCTTTACATAGTGTTCAAATTCTACCATCATACAATACCTTAGTAAAAACTTAAAGCAACACTAGATGGAAAAAGTCCAGATATTGCAAATTGAGTATGACCTTATAATATGCACCATATGCATTTTTTGCCTGCCTGAATTTGATACATATTATTATGGTTACCCCACCCTGTGGAAGATGAGGGCCCACAACTTTCAAGCTATAAGTGAGCTTATTCCTGGTAATAAATGGGCATTTAATCGCTAGAACCTCATCTCCATGGCATACTGCTGTGCTGTGTGTATATGATGTGTATTACAGAACAGTGTGTGTGTGTGGTTGTGTGAAATGCCTTATGGCTAAATGTGTGTTACATGTTAAATATGTTGTGCAATAATATGTATCATGTTTTGCATATCTATTTATTTATGCTGCTAGATACCTTAATTTCCTTCAGGATTGATAGTTATGTACTCTACTCAACAGTACACACGGTGTAGCTTTCAGAATTTTGAGAGTAGTCTAGGCTTTCCTCCGGATTACTGTGCCTGCAGATGGCAGAAGGTGTTGAATGGTAGTTGTGTAATTCTGCGGTCTCCCCCTTCTGTGAAAATAACTCACTGTCACATCCACAAAGTATGTACGAGTGTACGGGTGTACTACGTAGTAGTACATGTACGTTGTGGGGGGTGTCACCTGGGATGCAAATCATTGTAGAATCCCCAAATTACTTGTGTGCGTGTGTGTGTGTGTGTGAGAGGATGTATGTCATTGCTAAGTATACAGTGTGCTTTTCAGCATTTTGATTGTAGCCGGAAATCCTATTGAGTTTCCGGGCCTATTGATCACCAACTAGAGGTGAAATCGCACAGATCCATTGATTTTGGTTGTATTTTTTATTTTATTTTTTTTGCTGTGGAATCAGTATACTGCTTAATAAAAAGAATGGCATATTGTTTGATGTCAAAACATGAAGAAAAACTTGATTGCCAATGAAGAAATGATGAAAATATAGCAAAAATGTGAAAAAACGCCTAATTTTAGGTCATAAAATTGACCCAAAATCATGTACAAATGTGGTTTAACAATATTTTCTTTATTGGATATCATCAGTAGATGTGTCCTTTGCACCTGGAAAGCCTTTATTGACAGCTTACCCAAGCCACCAAGGATTTCAGGTCACTTTTCATTTTTCAGAAATTTCTGTCTAAAAATGAAGGGTACATACACTACAGTCATCACAGATGCATTGATTTTGGTTGTATTTTCATGAATTTTGTTGTGGTGTCACTATACTTCTTAATGAAAAGAATGGCATATTGTTTGATGTCAAAACTTGAAGAAAAACTTGATTGCTAATGAGGTAAAGATGAAAATATAGCAAAAAAATGAAAAAACGCCTAATTTTTAGGCATACAATTGAGTCAAAATCCTATTGAAATGTGGTTTAAGAATATGTTGTCTATTGAATGTTGTCAGCATGTTTGTCCTGTGCACCTGGAAAGCCTTTATTGACAGCTTACCCAAGCCACCAAGGACTTTTTTCCTTTTTCAGAAATTTCTCTCAAAAGCTGAAGGGCACATACATTAAAATAGGCACAACTTTTTTTCGCGATATTTCCGCCCGAGCAGACCCTCCAATTATTTTTCCTAAGGGATAGAACTATCCAAAAAATCACAAATAAAAAGTATGGCAGGCCATGTCAGGTTCCTCCCATTTTAAAGCACTTTTGAGAGTTTGGCTCCCCGGCTAATAGCAATATCTCTAAAACGAGACACATTTGAATCACAAGGCTTTGGTGTTATGAGGTGATTAAAAGGTGTCATGAAGACCATTGTCTGTAAAAACTGAAAGTTTTGACAAAATATGTAGTTACTGCACTTTGCCGTTGTACCACAGCACGGTTGGGGATCGGACAAGTGGTGATATCACAGGTTCCTCCCCACAGCTGCTTTAGCTGCACTGGTGCAAAGACAGACGTATTTTATTGTTATTTTTATTTTTCCTCATGTTGTTGAAAAGAGGAAAATGGAGTTTTTGAGTACTACATCTTACTGTACTTGGTTGTACCCCCCGTGGTTGAGTCTGATGAATGAAAGTGAAAAAAACAACCCCAGGGAATAGGCCGGTTATTCTTAGACTTGTTCCAGAGAAAGAAATAAAATACATTTTTCCCCCTTGGAAGTTGTTGTATATTTAGAAATAGCCATAAATGCCATAGCTGTTATTAGCGCAGGGCTTCAGGAAAAATAAGGTTGTAAATATAGGAAATTGAAAAAGCAAGTTATACAATCAGGGAAGGCCCTCGTAAGGGGGCCTATAGCCTATAGCTATCTCTGAAATACTGTGGAAAGGACCGTAAAATATATTGGGTAGAGAAAATTAAATGCGGTTCAATTTGGCTATTGGCAGGTGACATTAGTTTCATAATTTTCTAGCATATTTGACAGTTTTTCTTGCTATGTCGCTTCAAGTCAGGTCAAGAGTACTTTATTGTCAAAAAATCGTATGTAACGGGATTAACACAGAAAATTGAAATTGCATTTGACCAGGCTCCAATGTGCAGTTAGACTAAACACATTTAAATAAGACATTGAATGACCATAATCTCTCTCAATGTCTTTATTTAAATGTTTCACAGTGACAAACACTGACGTGACTAAATGACGTTACTCTTTCATTGCGACTTTGATATCAGCCAGCCAGTAATTACGCTCCATCAAACAGTGTTGAATTTAGTCACTGAAGATTTCGATCTGAATCTGCATCTTAGAATATTTTCTTCAGTTAGTCTCCTAAGGAAGTAGTGGGAGAAAAGAGTTGATGACCCTACTTCACCCACGGTAGGTGCCACATAGGCTGTTGTTTGGCAACAGTCAGATCCAATCACTTGAAACTTCAACAGAGTTCACTCCTCCCAGCCCACTCCTCGGTCCTCAGTTATGCAAGTCTAGGCCCTCTGTATGAAATCAATACGCAGGTATGGAATGAACCGGGCTACTGATAGGCGCAAATCGAGAGGCTTGATAAGTGATAGTGAGAGACACTGAGTAAATCAAGCCGAGCTGGAGTGGTAGGCTGACAGGCAGGCTGCAGGGACAGACAGGTACGGAGAGAGGAGGTGGAAGACTTTTGAAGGAGTAGTTTCATCACCAAGGCTAGACTGGGGGAGAAATAGGGCCCGGGCAATTTTGGCTAAAAGGGCCCCCTCGAAATTAGTGGCGCAGAACTGACTTATCGGTGGGCCCCGCACCCTCGTGGGCCCCTATTTTCAGAAATGTAAAAAAAGAACAATATAACCGTAGATATATATATATTTTTTGTTTTTACCGGCGCCCACCGAGAAATGCCCGCTATGCCAGATGGCCAGTCCAGCCCTGTTCATCACCCTTCTGTGTTAGACACCTAAAGAAATAAAGGGAGAAAAGAACGGGCTTTTTTTCTTGTGACGCCAGACACCTTCGATTCAGTGCATTCGAAGAAAGTTTAAGTTGCATCCAGTGACAGTATACACGCAACCGTTTTCGATGGTTTTCTTGCTTGAAAACTGTTATAGTTTATACCTGCTTCGCTTCAGAATGAAACATGTACAGAGGGTTAATTGATGCCACGTACTAAGTGGGGGGCGGGGTGAATTCAAACAGAAGTGGGGTCCCACGAGGAGTCTGGAATTGCATTGTAATAGAAGTAAGGCCCATGTGACCTGACTGTGCATAGTATTAGGCAGGGCCGCTGACAGCTTTGGCCGGGGCCCAGGGCAAAGTCATCTGAAAGGGGCCCCCTTTCTCAATACATACAATGCAAAGAGGACCCAAGTTTGGGCGCCCTCTCTCTGTGGTCCCGGGGCAACTGACTCCCCCCCCCCCCCCTGGAATTAGGGCCAACAATTTGGTGATACAGTACGCCTCTGAATGCCTAGGTGCATGAAGTGAGACCTGATAACTGATAGTGAGAGAAGCTGTGTAAATCAACCACGGCTAGAGTGCCGAGGTAGGACAAACACACGGGAGGGACAGCCACAGAGAGGAGAGGAGAGGAGAGGAGAGGAGAGGAGAGGAGAGAAGTGGGGAGACTTTTGAAGGGCTAACTTTAATGCTGATGGCGAGACAGAGGGAGGGAGAGAGAGGGGGGCGGGAGGGAGGCGGGCTCTTCCAGGAAGGGGGCCATAAAAGCTGGGCGTGGTGACAAGCAGGGATGACATTAGCATGACCTGCCAGGATCCCTCTCCACTCTTCAAGATCACTCCTCACCTCACCTCCTGCCTGCCTGCCTGCCTGGCTAGCTTACAGGTTTCTAGGCTTGTCTGTCTCTCTCTGTGTGACTGCCGGTTCTGAAATCAAGCCATATACATGTACACCTCCTCAACCCCATTCAATGCCACTAAAACACGTGTGTATACGTATTCGCGTGCATGCGCAGTGCACACACGCATACCCAGACACGCATGTAAACAGACATACCACAAACATCAGTGGGTTCATATTCAGACACACAGCCCAGCTGACATATGCACGCGCACACACACACACGCACGCCCACACACACACACACACACACACACACACACACACACACACACACACACACACACACACACACACACACACACACACACACACACACACACACACACACACACACACACACACACACACACACACACACTGGAGTTGGAATATATCAATGACTGAGCCAATGAATGAGTCTTATTTAATATGTCTCAAATGTAGCAATACATATAAAACCTTTGAAACAATACACAACCAACAATAAAGCCACAGAAAAAAAGGATCATGCCTTTCGATCTAGGATTTGATTGAGTTAATGCCTTCTATAGCACATTGAACCGTGCATCGCGCTGCGTCTCCATTTTCATATGCATTTCACATGAATTTCAACACTTTGTGCGTTCTCTAGTTTATTTAAACCAAAAATCCAGTGTTGTACGATTACAATGTTACTTTTGAGTGTAAAAAATCAGTTTTTTTTCCCTAGATGGCGCTTTACTGACAGGTTAGCATTAGGGATGGTTTTGGGAAAGGCACAGCTTTGCATTTTTGCATTTATCAACAGAAATTTTCGAAAATAACATGCCTTTTCATGTTTCCTCCAGTTGGGGTTCGAGTAGCATATAGGAGGATGTACTTCTGGTGTGTTGGTGCTCCCCTATCACCCTCCAGGCTAACATCACTAGGCAAGTTGGATACTTATTTTAAAATGTGAAATATTAAACGGCTGTGTGTGTGTGTGTGCGTGTGCGTGTGCGTGTGCGTGTGCGTGTGCGTGTGCGTGTGCGTGTGCGTGCGTGCGTGCGTGCGTGCGTGCGTACGGGTGTGTCTGTCTGTCTGTCTGTCTGTCTGTCTGTCTGTCTGTCTGTCTGTCTGTCTGTCTGTGTGTTTGGCTATTTCTGGTGGCAAACACCTCCTTCTGTGTTGCAGGCTCTGTGTGAGCTGTTTACAAAGATGTGAATGGACGTCTGCAATCCGGCCTTGATATAATCGCTCTACATTTGAAAGACTCATTTCCAAGCTTCTTTCAGCAGACTGCCTTTTTACAGACACACACATGCGCACACCCGCACACGCACACACACACACGCACACGTACACGCATGCACGCACACACGCACGCATGCACACACACACACACACACACGCACACGTACACGCATGCACACACACACACACACACACACACACACACACACACACACACACACACACACACACACACACACACACACACACACACACACACTTAATCAGTGTTTTTGTTTGGACATCAAACAAGGCATACAACACAAGTCCTCTTTGGACAGTTTCAGTGTGATCCTCTTGGCTGAACTAAGAAAGTGACAAAAAACAGAGAAATAAAACAGAAAGAAAGAGAAAAATCGCTTTTACACTCCTCCTCTTTCTCCACCCACTCACTGGCTCTATCACTTCATGGACCCCCTTGGTAAATCTACCTGACAGCTACCTCACAGGTAGCTGCTAATCCCTAACCGGCCCTTTGTCTTCCCGTCTGCGGCTGGCAGAACCAGCAGATCAAAAACCAAAAAAACCCTCATTTGTCAGCAAGCAGAAGGAGGAGGAGCAGGAGGGATGAGAAGGGGAGGGGGGGGGTGAGAGAGGGAGAGGGAGGGAAGGATGGAAGGGAGGGGGAGATGGAGAGGAAGAAGGAAGCAGCAGTGTCTGGTGAGGAGAGAGGGATGAAAAAGGGGAGGAAGGTTTAGGGCAGTGAGAGAGGGAAGGATGGATAGAATGGGGGATGGAGAGAGTAGGGAAGAGGGTGGAAGGGATAGGGGGATGAGAGGAGGAGGAGAGGGAGGGAGGGAGGAGGTAGCGGAGTCTGTTGATGCGACTGGCCTACATCTCTTCTGCGCTTACCGTTGTTGTTTACAGGCGGCTGAATTGAAACCTGTGCTTATCCGGATTACCTTCCCCACAACAACACAAGTCCAGATAGACCTGACATGAATGGCAGGACACCCAGAGCTGTGTGTGCTGGTTTCGCCATATATGCTGTGGCTCCTTCGCTGTAAATTATGCAGTATTCATTCAACACTTCGATATTTGATTTAACATCCTCCAGAGTGTATTGGCCCCAGTGTACTCTGTAAGTGTTGAATTAACATTTTTATTGTGTGGTGCAACCTGGAATGTAATACAATTTCATCAATTCACTGTTATTATCATTATAATTGGAAGACGTATCGGTGCAATTATAATGTTTACTAAGCTAGGAATACAGTAATCGATCGCTTCCCCTTTCTATCGAAACACGCATATGGCATGGCATATGTACCGTATACTACCCATTTTTAACCGACTTATCCTGCAATCAACAATAATTTTAAGCCTGTGTCTGTTCTTCCACACAGCTCCATAAAAGCTGAGAATGTGCGCACATCACTGACACAGGTGCTAGACCAAACAAGATCACTTAAAAGTATTCAAATATTTAACAGCACTTTACGGAGGCTCAGTCTGTCATCAAGTGCAACAAAGAACAGGTGTAGAGGGTGTGGTACATACAACCCATAGAAATATAGGCCTAGTATGTTAGGATATGCACTTTGCTTAAGGTTCCCTGTGCAACCTGTACCTACAGTATGTTGTGTTGAGCTCTGCTGTGCTATTCTGTGCTGTGCTGTGCTGTGTACCCGGATGTTGGACTGTCAAGTTCAGTCCTCCTGCTGCATTCCAGGGGCCCTCTTGTCCCTCAGATATCAGCCACTTTGTCTGGCTATCACACCGTGCATGCACTTCCCCTTCTGAGCATGTCAGACTGATAGGGACTCACAGCAGTGTACCTCATACACACACACAGACACAAAAAGATACACAAATACACACAGACACACACACACACACACACACACACACACACATACACACGCGCAAGCGCATAAAAATGTGCACGTGTACACGTAGACGGATACAAATACACACACAGATACAGTAGATCTTACGCTCTTGAGATGTTCCACTCACCTACACGTACAGTACCTCACGCAACATAGAGAACCATCCAGAGAAACCAGAGAAACATCCACGCATGTACTGTATATGTACTGCATTCTCCCACCAACACACACACACACACACACACACACACACACACACACACACACACACACACACACACACACACACACACACACACACACACACACACACACACACACACACACACACACACACACACACACACACACACACACACACACACACATGCAGAAGTACAGTGCACCTCAACTCTGGCCACATGCCCTACTGGAAAAGAGACAGAACAGCTTGGCAGTGGGCAGACAGAGAGAGAGAGAGAGAGAGAGAGAGAGAGAGAGAGAGAGAGAGAGAGAGAGAGAGAGAGAGAGAGAGAGAGAGAGAGAGAGAGAGACAACAGAGAGAGAGAGAGCTACAGAGAGGGAACAAGAGAGAGAGAGAGAGAGAGAGAGAGAGAGAGAGAGAGAGAGAGCAGAGCGGTATAATCAGTGGCCTCTCACATCCGACAGGCTTCCCTCTCCTGTCCATCAGAGCTCACCTCACCACTTCCTCCCCGAGATAGACTCGCTTCGGTTTCCTGAGGTCGCTCTCGGAGCAGGGCACTGCACTACACTGCGGTCCGCACACACACCACGGACAGGGGCCCCACGCGTACCATCGCAACGCCGGGTTGGTAATCTGGCATGCAGGGCGTTTTCCCTGTGGGCTGACAGTCCTCAGGGGACAACGCTGTTGTTTTTTGTCTGTTTGTTTGTTTGCTTGTTTGTTTGCTTGTTTGTTTGTTTTTCCCCTTAGAAACTGGCCCTGGATTAAAATACATATATTTCTTTGGGCCTCAAGCCTTTTTTTGTGACAGCTAGAGGGTGACAGGAAGCGAGTGGGAGAGAGAGACTGGAGAAGTTTTGGCAAATAACCCGGGCCGGATTTGAACCCGGGTCGCCGGTGTAGTAGACGAGTGCCCAGCCGAATGAGTCACGGCTGGGCCTCGGCCCTCAATGTAGATGGGTGGGCATTGGTATATCTTTTAAAAAGACAGTACAGCGGACTTCGCTAATCAGGGGGCTGTGTGAGGGGATTCGCTATGACAAAAATGCCCGGGCTATATTTCTGTCCCAGTCCGGCCCTGCAGCATAGTACAGTTACACCTTATCACCCCCCACATGGGCCCCACATAGGAGACTCTGTGGCAGAGTGATTACATATACCGGCTGGCAAAGTCCAATAGTCATGGTCTGCATTAAGGGTACTGATATGTGTGCCTGTATGTGGTGTTTATATTTACTGCCTTTGTCTCTCAAGGCACTTTTTCTTTTTCGGGCTATCTTTGTCTCTGTCAGTCACACACACGGCATACAGGCAGAGGCACCCTTGCATGCACACACGTACAGGTGCACGCGCGCACGCACACCCACACACACACGCATGCACTTCAGGTCAAACCCTGTATTTTACACAAAAAAGCAAAAATTGTGAAGTGTTATTAACAAGGGAATAGTAAAATGCATCAGTCTCTCAACAGCTAATTGTTTTTTTTGTGTGCACAGGAAATCGACTAGCCACTTTCATATGTTGGCTGGTAGCTGGTGTGAATTTCCATCCCTGATGCACAAATGTGCACTGTCATGGCAACACATACACACACACACTGTCTGGCACAAGTTCAATTGTGACATGAATCTAAACTATTTTTTTCTTCTTTGCTATTTCACACTTGTGACTCAGTATCCTAGTGACATTTCCAATCACAACAACACACGCCCGGCGATGCAACTTGAAAGCAATGAGGAAGGAAACCTCATGTTTCAGGATGAGCCCTTTTGTGTGTATATTTGCTTTTGCTTTCTTTCTCATTTTTTTTTCAAACTTTTTTTTTTTTTTACACAAAAAGCATCCCACGCTCCGGAGTTGAGGAAGGAGGAATGTCAAGCAATGTCTCCATGACAGTTGTGCCGAAGTCGGCACTATCGCCGTGAACCCAACCCGGCGGGTCAGTGTCGCTCAGCCTGCCTGCTTCCAGGCCTCCAGCCCCCACAAAACCTACCTCCCTCCATCCCTCCCAGCCTCCATCCTCCAGCCTCTACGCAGGCCCACCAACAGGAGGGGACAACAGGGTCTGTTGTCCCAGGGCCAGGGGGGTGTGGTGTGGTGTGGTGGCAGAATTGGATCCTCATTGCATTGTAGGCACTAGTTTTGGGGGTGAGGGGGGTGGTTTTCAGATGACTTTGTCCCAGGCCCAGCCAAAGCTGTCAGCGGCCCTGCCCCTACGAGGCCTCCCTCTGGTCGTCAGCTCACCCCCGGCCTCGACCGTGGGGAAAGTGTCAGGACCTCGGCCCAGAAGAGCTGGATGCTCCTGTCACACGGTGTCCTGCTATGCAGGAGAGGCGAGGGATCGTGGGGGTGTGGGAAGAGAGAGGAGTGTGGAATGGGATGCGATGCGGTGGGAGTGGGGGTGGTGAGGTGGGGAGGGGAGATGTACATGTCAAGTACTTCCTTCTGTCCACTCTGTCCATTCCTCCCTCCTCCGTCCCCCTCCAATCCCCCAAGCTACGCTGCCGCTCCTCTCCAGCAACCCCCACCCTCTCCCTCCGCTCCTCTCTTGTCATCTGAGGGAAAAACCTGTGGAAGTGCTCACGCTGTGCACTCAAGCTTGCGTGTCTGTCGGCCATGCTCCATCATATGCCCCGTGTTTTACAACGTGCAAAACAAAGTTAATTCTATTTGGTCTCTTTTTTAAGTTATACTTAGTTTGTTTCTTTTTGGGCTCCAATCCTTTCTTTCACTTCCACGCTCTGTCTTTCTCTTCCCCCCTCACTCTCTCTCCATCTTTTCCTCTGTCTCTCTCCCTCTCTCTTTCGCTCTCTCCACTCTCCTTTGTCAGGCTGTTTAGGACT
>NC_085869.1:52819883-52834883 GCF_034702125.1 Engraulis encrasicolus
GCTTGTATCATGTCTTGTTATATGTGGGGTGGGTAATGTGCGATGTCATGTGTTAAGTCTTTTGTTTTATCATGTCATAGGCAAATGCAACTTGCCTGGTGTTTACCTCTCTTTCTGACAAAAAACCCCCATTGGGGACACTAAAGCTTCTAACTTATTTCCTAACTGACTAACTTCCCACCTCACCTACCCCGCCCCTTACCCAGTCCTGAAGCTCCTGTGCATAGCACCCAACCAACCCTCCTCTCTTCCACCTTCCCCCTCCTCCACCGCAACAACCGTCCTCCTGGATCCCGGAGCTCGTGACATTGGTATTAGCCATCGACCCGATGGCTAACCCACAGATGTTAATAGCCGGGTAGGTACACTAATCCCCCCCCTCCCTCGCTCCCCCCTCGCTCCTGCTCGGTGGCCGCGGTGCGCTGGCCGGGTCGGGGCCATAATAGCCGGTCTAGGTAGAATAATCTCCGATGGGAGCATTTGCTCCACCTTAATCTGCAGATGTATTAAGAGGCACGGGGACGGGGAGTGGAGGAGGAGTGGTTCCAGGAAGGTCTCTGTGTGTGCGTGTGTGTGTGTGCATGTGTGTGTGTGTGTGTGTGTGTGTGTGTGTGTGTGTGTGTGTGTGTGTGTGTGCGTGTGTGCGTGTGTGTCTATGTGCACGAGCACACGTGCGTGTGCGTGTGCGTGTGCGTGTGTGTGAATCTGTGTCTGTATGTGTGTGTGTGTGAGGAAGGCAGAGAGAGAGAGGAGAGCGAAAGAGAGACTGAGAGAGCAACAGAGAGAGAGAGCAAAAGAGGGGAGGGGTAAAGAGGAGGAGATGGAGAGGTTGTAAAGTGGAGAGGAGGGGAATGGAGGGGAGGTGGTGCGATCAGGCCAGAGAGGAATTACTCTAATCAGAGGCAGCCCCTGCTGTATAAAACTGCCCATTAGGCTTAGCAAGGCCCAGCCAGCCAGCCAGCCAGTCAGCCCTCCAACCCCTCACACTCCCCCCCATAACAGCCCTCCCCTCAGCCTGGGGGGTCCCAGGTCCTGCATCTGGCCTCATGCGGCCCCCCTGATTAGGGCCGCTGACAGCTTTGGCCAGGCCCTGGACAAAGTCATCTGAAAGGGCTTCAAACCCCATACATGCTATGTAATGACAACCCAATTCTAGGCCCCCTCTCTCCCTGGGCCCGGGACAACTGAACCCTTTGCTCCACCTCTGTTGGCTTCCCTGGCCCTGATCTGACACACTACTTGCTGTTGGGCTGGACTGGGCTGAGCTGAGGTGCGTGGGCCAGGGTCGGATTTTTTTTCCCCCTTTTTTCTTTTCTTGAGTGAGAAAATGTAGCATTATAGTTAAGTTGGCTTTAGGTGGGGGGACAAAATGCCATTGTTTAACGTTTCGTGAGTGGAGACAAAGCGCACAGCATATAGACTACTGTACCAAAGCGTGTGGAGATGGAGAGACTGTGTTGAGTAAATGTATGAGTCCTCTGATACTTTGTGTCTGTCTGCTTTCTCAGTACAGATGATTTCACCCATCAAAAGTGACTCATCATAGCTAGGAACAGCTAGGTCTATACATTGACTTATTTGACTTAAGTGCTGGTTACACGTATCCAGATTTTTTAAAATGCGGAATTTTTAAAATCTGTTTACGTGTAAACGCTGCATGTGGATACAAATAAAAACTCCATTGTAACAGGTGCATTTTAGCCCCCTAAATGGGATGTTTTTAAAGCCAGATTTTTGATATGCAGGTTCTAAAACTCTGTTTACATGTAAATGGAAGGCCAAAACCACTGCTTTTCCCAAAAGATCCATATATGTGTAAACAGCTTCTTATTTGACTATCTAACTGATTAAGCAGGACTGTTATTTTCTAATTGTATAATTGTGTATATTATATTATACAGTCTGTCTCACCATGGTGATGATTCCACGGTATGTTGGAGGGGCCAAATGAAACAAACATGCTCTATCAATTGGTTCAATGAACTGACTGAAAGTTACGACGGTGCAGAACTTTTAATTTCTAAACCTGGAATGTGCGTATCTGCATAGCCCCTTAATGCACGCTGTACATCCAGTGGCACACTGTAATAGTCATTGAAAGTTAGCTACCACAGCACTACAACACTATGACATAATACAGGGCCTTTAGTAATACGACTTGGTCATTGCCATTCCGGTAACAGCAAATTTATAACGGCGTGTCTTAACGGGGTTAAATACATGGTTTATGTGTCAAACTATTTTATGGCCAAACAAGATATGTTGTTGTGTATCTCCCTGAGAGCACATGGTGGGGGGGGGGGGGGGTTGTGAAAGGTCACAGCCGTGGCACTCTGCTGTGTTCTCTCAGCTCACTCAGCTCCAGAGTCCTCACCTTTTGTTTGTGTTCAACGTGCTGGAGAAGTGGAGAGGGGACAAGTGCCTGGGGCAACGTTACCTCCTCCTCCTCCTCCTCCTCCTCCTCCTCCTCCTCCACCTCCTCCTTCTCCTTTCTGTTCTCCATGTTGTCCCCTTTCTCTTTCAACGAATCTCCCTACTCCACTGGACAGGAGGGCGTGATATGGAGGAGCTAGGAGCCACCTCTGTCTTGTCCTTGCCCTCATCTTCTCCCTCTTTCTCCTCCTCTTCCTCCTAGTTGTTCTCCACCTCGCTCTGCTGTTCTGCTCTGTTCTGTTCTATACGTTTCTGCTCTTGAACCCTGAGTAGACAGGTCCGTAGTCCGTGCCTGGCTGACTTATGACAATTAGATGCCACTTCTCCTCTTCCTCCTTGTTGCCCTCCTCTTCTCTGTTCTGTTCTGTTCTGCTCTGTTCTGTTCTGTTCTGTTCTGTTCTCTTCTCTTCTCTTCTCTTCTCTTCTCTTCTCTTCTCTTCTCTTCTCTTCTCTTCTCTTCTCTTCTCTTCTCTTCTCTTCTCTTCTGCTGTGTCAATCCTTGAACCCTGAGTAGACAGGTCAGCTGTCCATGCCTGACTGATTTGTGACAATTAGAGGCCACTGAAGTGGCCTCTAATTGTATCAAGTCAGTCAGAGTGGCACCCATCATATTCAGCATTTACACTACCAAAATGTGCAAAACAATCACATGTTTATGGCTTTGTACTGTATGCTATTTTCACTAACTTCGACTACTCCTTGCATGATTTCAACTCCTGAACCCTGAGCAGGTTGATCGTCTGCACCTTACTAAAACAGACAACACGTTTCACCCTCTCTCTATTCATTTTCCTCCTCTCGTTCTCCGTGGGATAAGAACTCAGCGCTACCTCCTCTTTCCCCTCACCCTCTTCCTCTCACTTCTTCTCACTTTTCTCTCCTTGTCTTTCCAACCCCTTGAACCCTGGGCAGGTCGGTCGTCCGTGCTTGACTGGTTCACTCATGACAATTACTGCCCACTCCACTGACTCCTTTAGGCCTCCCAGATGAAGAGTGACAGCAGCAGATGAAGTGCTTTGTCAGGTTGGACAAGACGGCTGTTCTTTTTTTGATCTGCTTGCCATCAGGAGAGAGAGAGAGAGAGAGAGAGAGAGAGAGAGAGAGAGAGAGAGAGAGAGAGAGAGAGAGAGAGAGAGAGGGAGAGTGTGTGTGTTCTGATGCCTGATGTTTGATGCTCGTGCCCATGGAAAACTCTGTGTCTTGTCAGTGTACCTAGTCATGTATCATGACTTGTGATAAAGGGCCGCTGACAGCTTTGGCCGGGCCCAAGACAAAAGCCATGTGAAAAGGCCCCTTCATCCAAAACACACAATGTAATAAGGATCCAATTCTGAGCCCCCTCTCTCGCTGGGCCCCAGAGAACTGGCCCCTTTGGCCCCATTGTCGGCTTCCCTGCTTGTGCTGACTGAGCAAACAAAGAGGGCTGGTTGATATCAAGACAGTCGGTGGTTTATTGGGACAGCATGTGCAATTAAAGACAAATGTGAGTTGCATTCTGATCTGATGTTTAAAGGAAGGCTTAGAAGCATGATGTATCCGCTTGTGTGGGCGTGCATGTGTGCATGTGCCTGTGTGTGTGTGTGTGTGTGTGCCTGTGTGCGTGTGTGTGTGTGTGTGCGTGTGTGTGTGTGTGTGTGTGTGTGTGTGTGTGTGTGTGTGTGTGTGTGTGTGTGTGTGTGTGTGTGTGTGTGTGTGTGTGTGTGTGTGTGTGTGTGTGTGTGTTTCAGTGGGTGGGAGTAGTGTCTTCAAATAACCTCATTGTTTTATACTGTAGATGAATAGGAAAAGTCTTCAGACATAAGTCATCTAATGAATTTTCTGACAAATCTCAGACACGGTATGCTAAAAACAGCTTGAAAACGAATTCAATTACTCAAATGGAAAACCAACAAAAAATGGAGAATGACTGCCTTGGCCCTGGCTAATTTTATACACGTATCCGTGATCCAACGCAGGAACTGAGACAGTGGTAAAAAACCTGTGTTGAGAAAGACGATTGCAACAGTCTGAGGTGAACGACACACGACACACACACACACACACACACACACACACACACACACACACACACACACACACACGCACACGCACACGCACACGCACACGCACACGCACGCGCACGCACACACACACACACACACACACACACACACACACACACACACACACACACACACACACACACACACACACACACATGCTGAAGTGAGTCGCGAGAAGGAGGAAGCACACTTGCACAGTTTAGCAATACTTTGGGGTGGTGGAAGGCAGTCAAATGGCACAAGGTGAGAAGAGAGAGAGCCTTCATCTGGAGGTGAAAGGGGAGGAGTTCTCTTGGCAAATTGCACTCCACTTTGAAAAGGTCACGACCCAATCTTACACTCCTGCACCCTGAGGTAACCAGGAATACTAATGCTATTCTGGTCGGATGAGCTAATGCGAAGATATTAAGTTTGCTTTCGTGTAATTCATTATGGAAGTATAGGTATTTTTTGGACTGTGGTTTGCCTGTATCTGCATGCCCATTTGTCAAACACACCCACCCAATTAGAAGTTTGATAGATTGGTTTGATTTTTGTTAGCAATAAAACAAAAGTGTGTGCTCTTTTTGGGCCCTATTTAATTATTCCGGGGCATAGGCCTGCTTCATTTATGTACAAATAGTTTGCAAATATCTCTTTTTCATCTGCAATACCATGGTAGGTGGTGTAGAAGACTGCATAACATTTTTTTTCCCAGGGTGACGATAATAAAGAGTACTGCTTAGCCAGCAATGTTATGTTCAAATGTCTATGAATGTGAGAGAAAAGACAGTGGTGGCACATATTGTCAGTGGTGGCATATATTGATTCAAAAGTAGAATGTATGGTGTAGAATGTAATGATGTGGGGAATAGAGCGAGTCATGGAAGAGAAAGAATGTGTTGCTTTCAAGTAGAGCAGAGGGTCTAATCTATATGCAGCCACCATGCACTCCACAGATGAATCAGTTTCCCTGTAGTGAAAGTTGCTTTTGTCCGTTTTGTATAAGACAGTTTAAGTGAGTTTGTGACAATCTCCCACGGGGGGAGGATTTCTGATGAGGATTTACTTTTCAAATGATGCACACTGCTTACATAAACCCCTCTCCCTCAGGAGAGAGCTCCACGCTAAGCCATGATCTCTTATCCAACTGTGGACAACGCCTGACTTTTCAAAAGAAAATAAATAAATTAACAAATAGATATGACCACATATAACGATAAATTACCAAAAAAAAACAGTAAATAAAAAAACGAGGGACACTTCAAGACTTCACATGAAGACTCTGGATTATTTTGCTTAGCTGTACGTTTTCTGTTTGGTTTGTTGTTTCTCTGTTTTTTGCCTGCAGTTGTGTAAACAAGAAGGCAAACATGGTGCCGGCGTTTTAAGATGTGCATGAAAGTTTGACTCATACTCTAGAGGGCCTGAAGTGCATGTCTGAATGCGCCAGGGGATAGCCCCTTTCTGGAGAAAATGTCAACCCACGGGCCTCAGCTCGACTGACTGTGCAATGGGACAAATAAAAGATTGATCAAGCGCCTGGCTGCTGACCTCCTTTGGTGTCTGTTCAGTAGAGTACGAGCACAAACACGGGACAGTAAACACCTCCCTCTTTTGCAGCACATTGTGCATGACATTCAAGGTCGCTGACAGTTTTGCCTGGGTCTGGCACAAAGTCATCTGAAAAAGCCCCCCTCATCCAATACACCATGTAATGAGAATCCAGTTCTGGGCCCCTTCTCTCCATGGGCCCGGGCCAACTGACCCCCTTTTCCTCACATCAGCGTCTATTCTATTCCTTCGTTACATTTGCCCTTGTTTACTCACAAGTGTTTTTGGATAAAGGCATTTGCTAGAGCAGTGGTTCTCAACCTTTTTTTTAAATAAATACCCCCTGGGCCTCATCATAAGGCTCCTAACACCCCCTTTGATCTCATCATAAGCATGCCAATGTCCACCTCATTAAAAAATAAAATAGACTACCGCCCCCCCAACAGAAACTCAGCACCGCCCCATTTCAGCTGTATCCTTCTCAATGCCCATCTCGGGCTCCTTAACGCCCCCTGGGGGGCTGGAGAGCCCCCATTGAGAAACGCTGTACTTGAGTAATGGCGTAATGGCATGCAATGACATCTTTGTGTTCCATGATCCAATGTGTAATAGCCTACTTGTATTATGCCAGCAGACACCCACGTACGTTTACTCAACTCTGCCATTGCATTTCATATTGTCTATTAAGTATTCTTGTTTGCCTTATGTGCTGTATATGTGATAAAAGTATGTCTATGATGTGTATATTATGCTACTGGGCATCTTAATCTACTTACATACTATGTATACATACTATATTAACAACTCCTGTACCAAAACAGTTCATTACACTTAGCACACTTTCATTATATATCCATTAAATCTTCCTCTCTGTCATGTGTTTATATGATACAAGTATGATGTGTATATTAGGCACCTTAATCTACTTACATGCTACGTCTATTCGTCCATTCTACAACTGCTCCTATGATCACATTTCATTGCACTTAGCGGATACTGTCATGTTTTATCTATTAAGCTTTCTTTTGCTGTCTTGTATTTACCTATGTGAAGTATGATGTGTTTAAACTACTGGACACCTTAATCTACTCACATGCTATGTTTAAATATCTTCTCCACTAGTGCTACTACGATTAGATGTCATTGCACTTGGCAGACACTTTCATCCGGAGTGACATCTCCTGAGCAGAGTGTCGACCGTCAGCTATGTTCATCATTAGACCTTTACAAGAATCCCATGCTTTTTCTAGAAATAATAATCTACTCCTTCCTTCTTGCTGGGATTAGCTGTCAGTATAGGCCTACTTACTTCCCTGTTTGACCACACTGTCATACACACACACACACACACACACACACACACACACACACACACACACACACACACACACACACACACACACACACACACACACACACACACACACACACACACACACAGGCACGGAAGCACGCATACACAGAGAGAGAGAGAGAGAGAGAGAGAGAGAGAGAGAGAGAGAGAGAGAGAGAGAGAGAGAGAGAGAGAGAGAGAGAGAGAGAGACAGAGAGAGACAGAGAGAGACAGAGAGAGACAGAGAGACACGCATTTACTGCACATGCACACAATCTACACAGCCCACAGACACCCCCCCCCCCACACACACACACACAACCTGCCACAGCATCTCCCCTCAACCTCCCATTTGATTCCATCCCTCCCTCCCTCTCTCCCTCCAGCCCTCCCTCTCTCCTTCTCTTTAGCACTTACAGGAGCATTACATAGATAGATAGAGCCAGATTAGTGATGTGTTTATGTTTGACAGCAGAAGCTGGATTAGGTCATTCATGTGGGCCATAAGAGGAGGGGGTGGACACTGAGACGAGAGGGCTGGGGGGGGGGGGTGTCTTGTTCTTATGAGTAAGAGAAAGCAATAGTGTGTGTGTGTGTGTGTGTGTGTGTGTGTGTGTGTGTGTGTGTGTGTGTGTGTGTGTGTGTGTGTGTGTGTGTGTGTGTGTGTGTGTGTGTGTGTGTGAGAGAGAGAGAGAGAGAGAGAGAGAGAGAGAGAGGAGAGAGAGAGAGAGAGAGAGAGAGAGAGAGAGAGAGAGAGAGAGAGAGAGAGAGAGAGAGAGAGAGAGAGAGAGAGAGAGAGAGTACACATGTGAGTTTTATGTACCCGCCCACACACACACACACACACACACACACACACACACACACACACACACACACACACACACACACACACACACACACACACACACACACACACACACACACACACACACACACACTCAAACACACACACACAGCCCTTCATTGACAGGTACCTGCTACATTTATCATGTAAATTAAAGCAACACTATGTAGTTTTTTGGTTTTTTTTGCTTTGGCTATCACCCTACAGGGTGGAACTTGACTTATTTCCTGTCACTGGAACTACATCAACATACTCAGTTCGAAAAGGTTAAAACTATAGACTGAATGTTAATGAATGCTGATCCTTTCATAAGCTTATGATTTCTTCTTTGGTCTCCACATGTAATAGTGCAGACTTTCCAAAACATTAGTCTGGGCCTAAAACACGTTTTTTTTCTTCTTATAGCCTATCTTCTCATATTGTTCTAATATACATGACTCGGAGTAGTTAAAAATAGCATCATGTTCAGAATCAGGCTTTTCAGCTTTTTATTTTGTTTTCAGTAAATGAGACAAAGGTAGATTCTTCAGGATAGGCCTGATGAATTGATGTGATAATTGATGAAAGCCATCTCCAGTGAGGTAGTGATTTCTTTTTTTTCTGATGTCAAAATATGGACATTCAAATGACTTGGTTGTGAACCGCAAATTGGTCACGAACATTGCTAAAAGATGCACGTTACCCACTCCATTTGTATCTTGTTTTGATATTTGACATATTGTTTCACATTACAGGAAGACATTTGTTCATGATGAGTGTGTGTATCTCACAGACACCATTGCACACCTACACATGGGCAGAGGCAAGCAACAAATGTCACCAACGCTCTGAATTTTAATGGATGGATGATTCTGAATGTTGACTGTAAGTGTAAGATTGAGCCATTGATGCCTAAAGCACCTGCAAAAAATGCCTACTGAATGTCTATGCCCTTGTTAGGAAAGTTGCCCTCAGCCCAAAAAAACTAAATATCTCAGCCTCTGATGGACATAAAAACATAAAATGAGTTGCATTTAAACCCCTAAGACCCTCATCTTGCATTAGAATGTGAACATTCAGCTGTAACATACCTACATTTTCATAAAAAAGCTAAAATATCAAGAGTCTGAATGCAGCGTATATGCGCTCCAGGCACCAAAGGTCAAACAACATACGAGTCATCAGGCTAAAATGTGTGAAGAGAGATATGCTGTAAAGAGAACAAAACACAAGATAAGTAAAGTCACCTGAGAGAGAGAGAGAGAGAGAGAGAGAGAGAGAGAGAGAGAGAGAGAGAGAGAGAGAGAGAGAGAGAGAGAGAGAGAGAGAGAGAGAGAGAGAGAGAGAGAGAGAGAGGGCGTGTGATAGAGTATTAATATGGAAAGTGTGACTACAACCTTTTTGTCAGGTCTTTTGGTGAGCTGACCATCTCTTTCACTTCTCCTTTGTGTTTCCACGAATCTGCTTGATCTGTGGTGGTGTGACTGCACTTCACGGCACTGGATGCCGAGGCTCCTCAAACGTCTACACTGGGCCCACCTACAAGCTGGATGTCTGAGTCATTCGAACAGACATGACAAAGTACTGTGCCATTGAGCCCCTGTTAGCTGTGTCTTAGCTGTGCAAGTTATAGTATACAAGTTATCTAAGCTGTCTAAGAAATCCTATATGATTATACTGAGACAAAGGCATCTATAATCCCTCCATGTTGCAGCTCACCTGAAAGGTGTTATGAAGTTAGAGGATGTTGGTGTGTGTGTGTGTGTGTGTGTGTGTGTGTGTGTGTGTGTGTGTGTGTGTGTGTGTGTGTGTGTGTGTGTGTGTGTGTGCGTGTGTGTGTGTGTGTGTGTGTGTGTGTGTGTGTGTGTGTGTGTGTGTGTGTGTGTGTGTGTGTTCTTCAGGATCTGAGTAGAGTGTATACAGACTATGCAGAGCTGTGAGTGAGTGCGCTGGAACTAAACCCACTGTTTAACAGGGGATTTGCCATAATATGCAAAAATCACACATTTACAACAACAGGCTCCCCTTATATTGGGGAATGTAACATAAAAGGTAATCCAAAACACGAGGTGATTTTCACTATGTCAGTGTGGATTTTCGTTCGTGTGAAAACATGCCTATAGGAATTATGTCCCCAAAGCAGCGCATCAGCACTTGCGTAATTTCACCTATTTCGGCGGAGCGGTTTTAAATCCACGCCCGAAATCAGTGTATCATGCAAGACATGATAACTCAAATACCGGTCCTCTCAGCCACTGTTGAGACTGTCGTTTTATTTCTTATGTAAGAAAATAGGTCAAGGTCTTACAATCAGACCTGCACCCATAAACGCCCAACTTGTGTGTTTTTTTCATAGTCCACTGTAATCCAATTTCACGCCACAAAAGGAACTCGTGGCCATAAAGAAAGTTTAGTAGAATGACTTGGCAACGACTGCAGGATCGCTCCTAAACATTATTTCGATATGTTTTTTGCTAATTCACAGAACGCTTTTGTGAGATGGATGCGACATTTACGCGGTTGTGGTTGTCTTTATTACAGTTGCGTAAAAATATAATAAACAAATGATTGGCATGTTGATTTCTTAATAACAAACGACGAAATAAATTAGAATGCAGCAAGTGCTGTAACGAATATGGCCTTATAATATTCAAATATATTTATGTGCCATTTCAGCGTCGCTGTCATTTGCAGTTTCAATAAAGCCAGTCTGCCAAGTGTCTCCGCGGACATAAAAAAAGAGATTACTTTGGCAAGCAAACGGCCAAGAAAAATGTATTCAGAAATGCAGCAAGAATATTGTAATTTATTCCAGGTAACGTTTCAGAATAATAATAATAATGATAATGATAATAAAAACAACCCTTATTTTTAAATGAAGAGACGAGACACGAGAGTAAAATAATCATGGGCATATCTAATGTATTGCATAAATGGGCTATTCATTATATAAGACAGTGATACGGGATTCTAAATCAACATATGAGTGCACTTAGACATAAAATAAGCCTCAAATGCGTATAACTGCACCGCAGCATTTGAGTGAGTTGATACTCGATAGATTTTCGACGACATGCATTTCAGCAGCGAGTACGTGGGCTGCGTAAAAATAGGCTACATGTACCTACATATTCATGCACGGATAAACAATTCAATCAAAAGAGATATTGAGAAATCAAAACACCAGGTAGAGAACTTGTGTGTTCTGCAAAGGTGTCCTTAGGAAACCCCGCGGATGTTGAGCTATAATACCTGCGCTTCCCAGGTAGAGGTGCCTGTGTGATATCACGCAGTGACAGACCACCTGTGCGCTCCAGAGCGAATTGCTCAGCCCGTGAGGTCACACTGTGAGGTGAAGAACAGAGGCGTGCACTACCTGTGCTCTACCGGAGCGCACGCTGAGCGAGAGGCGCTATAGCTCGTAGCTCCAGGTCTGTAGTCGTGGGGTGCCACAAAACCATGTTTTGCCCCCTGTCGTTGTCGCCGCGTTAAGAAGTGACACTGCCCCCACAGCTCACCAGTCGTTCGTGTATAAACACTAAATCCTTCAAAAGACTGCGTTTCACTCACACAGTATATTTTCAAAAAAAATGAAAAAAAGAATCCCAATTGTGAAATCAAAACATGAACGTTGTGTTGGCTGTGCCATGCGGCTCTCACGTTTAATGTTTCTCAATTATCCCTCCGCGTGAAGATAGGTGGCGTGTCAGGGTCTTGCGCCTCTGTATCACAGGGAATAAAGAGAGCGAAAAATGTCATTAGAGGAGGCGTAATACGTCAGTGCGTTCTCAGGTCTGTTCCGTGAAGTGGCTGGAAGAGATCAGTCCAAACCTGCCCACCAGGAATAACGGTCCCTCTTCAAGTTCATTCCAAGGCATACACGCTGACAAAGAATCCTCTTCGCTTCCTCATATTTACGGCTATTTTTTTTTCTCCGTGTGCCCATTTGGAAGATTACATAAACAGGAAAAACACGGGTAGGTAAACAACTTGTTCCTTTGTAAATGTATGACTTGCAATTTCCTCAGACATAGAGAAAAGTTACGTCTTGTGATTGTGCAGGTATTTAAAGTTGCACAGAATCTCACCTGTGCGCAGGTAGGGAAGGTATGTGATGCGCTACTGTTACCTGCGCCAAGTTCCAACTCCGTGTTGTTTTCCCAGTCATGTCTTCTGCGTCAAGTTTGGTGATGGTTATTGCGGGGTGTCTGCCTGCTAGAATGTTCGCTTCGATGCCTCTGCAGTCTCGTGCTCCCCGTCCTCATTCCTTCGTATGAGTTTCATCATGACAATATGGAATTAAATAACTTGTTCAATTAAATAGGCGTTCTGTTATATTTAAGTTAAGCCTGACACTAAAATAGTGTTTTTTCAGGCATGGTCAATGTTATCAAATACTACACAAAAATAGCCATATAATTTATCCATGCAATGAAGTTTTAACATCATCTAATAGTGATACTACAGGATCAGAATAAATGTCTTTGGCATCTGTTCAGATGTTAAGGTGTTGCAAAACTGACACAAATATCCAGGAGACTTTTTTTTAAAACTTGTTTTTTTGCGTTGGCATGTGTTGTTTTCCATTTTGACCAAACACGTGTGGCCTGTCTTTGAAGAAAAAAAAGACACATATATAAACACACTAGTAGTTCCATGCTTGATGAAGGCTATCACTTATTGGGCTACAGCATCCTCTTCGGCCTTGTCATGTATGGCACTATTGCATGGCGAATATGCATAGGCCTGCATAACGGGCTGTATAAAGTATTGTCCTTCCCTATTCGAAGTATAGCCAAACAATGCTCACATAATAATAATTAATATGCATTCATCGCGTCATTAAAGTTCTATCCAAAAAAAGAGGGGGGGGGGGGTTGTCACACTGTCTGCTTACTTGTCAGCAATTGTGGGGAGGGGGGGTGACATGAGTGGGAGGCATGATCAACAGTTACTAAAATGGTGCTAATATTTCTAACAAAAAAGGTTTGTGTCACAGCAAAACGAACGGTTCCACCTTGCTCTCTTTGCGAGAGTAAACCACTGGATGGATAGAGGCACGTTCGACCTGTCCACGGTGTGACAATATAACTTTTTGTAACCAACAGTAGAATTCATTTATCAAGTTGTCTTGAAACAGGAAAAAACTGTTCTAGCCTCATTCTCTCCCCCAAGTATTGTAATGCGAGTTTAGTTAGGCTACTTCATAACGGCACCATAGATTTAGTTTCTTCATAACTGATAGTTAAGCTATCATCCCGTACTGGGACTGGTATCAGAGGTGTTGATATTGTGTGAGTGTCCGTCCCCCTACGCTTGCTGCTCTCTGCACTGCCGCTCTGTCCGAGCAGACACTTCAAAGACACAGGCGACGTACGACGGACGTGCTTCCTTCCTCACTTTACGCACTCCACAGTCGGACTCCTAAACAAGAACTTTTAGCTTTTCATTTGACCATCCTCACAGAACAGGATCTATTTGGTCTGAGTGGACATTTGTTGCCGTTTTGTCTGGTTGTTAGATCCTACCGGAGCCTGCGTGCTGCGCTGTCTGGAGGAGTGGAGCCCATGCGGACTGTCTGCCATCTGACCCGTTCTTATCAATGAAGCAGGCGAGCATGGCGGAGGGGCCCCGGTGTAAGAGGCGAAAACAAGCCAACCCAAGGCGAAAGAACGGTAAGCAAATTGTTCATTGAAAGTGTGATGATTCCGTTATTCACTGACATTGTTTACGCTAGGAGTCGCGTGTCCTCGGGACTTCCACCACGTTAAGAGTTGACACAAAAAGTGGAAAGATGGCATCAAAAGTCCGACGACAAAGTTATTTACGGTGATAAGACATGTTTGAACATCTCAAAATATTGATGTTCGTCGCGGACGTTTTTCCACAAACTTGTTCTCTGAGCTTGGGAAAAGTTTGAAAGGAAGCTCACTAGTGCTGTGTTCGAGTCAGCGCTGGGGCAGGAATAACGGTCCCAGATAGTGTTATTATCTTCGAGGCAAGGAAGGAAACCGTTATATGGGCGATTGTGTGTTTGCACTGTGGAGCTTCTCTTTGTCCTATAATAATAATGGAATCATCAATGACACCTAATATGGTGGCATAGTTTATAAAAATGCGATTTGTAATTTTGAAGGTGTAGTGTGACCAATTCAATAGTTAAAATCATGCGTCTTGGAAAAACTATGTTGCGAGGGGTGTGAATGGTATGACCAGTATCTTTACTCCCTGTTTTATGATAAATGCTGTCCCATAGAGCTTGTTATTGTGAACCGCTGAATAAAGTTGAGTCGTTTGTAGAAATGCGGTGCTTTTATTTTTGGCCATGGGACCATGGCAAGCTGTACATAAAGAGGTATGCATATTATCGGGTAGATAGTTTTATTCTGCGCATCCACGCGGACTGTGTTTTGGGCTATATGTAAGCTTTAAATAGTAAAATATGTGTTATAACGCATTTCAACTTTGACATAGTTTTGATGTTTTTACTGATTACTTCGTTGATTTTTTAGTAGTCTATAAGGGGACTAACTTTCTTGACTTGTGACGAACGTAGGCCTATGGCTACTATGTGACAGTTTGATTCAGCATGGTTTCGTTCTCAAATGCAGGCTATAGGCTACATTTATGTTACTTTCATACCTCTTACATGGCTTACTCGAAGTTTTTGTTACGCTTAATATTCCTTACATTTGCATGTGGCACCGACTGTCCTATGGTGCCTGACCCAAATTCTGTGTTAACCTATTGAAAATCAATAATCATCTTAGGGCCATGCAACCGTAGACCTATACAATTGTATGTGTCTTATAGCTAAAGTTGTTCATACCATA
>NC_085869.1:52844883-52847383 GCF_034702125.1 Engraulis encrasicolus
CATGCATGTAGGCCGCGCTAGCTGCCTCCCATCTGCTCGTAGATGCTCATGCGCGGGGGTTGGATCTTTTCCCGACCTTACCTCACCTCACCTCACCTAACCAACCAAACAACCAAGAAAAGCAACCTCCATCACATTACAATCAGGCCTAAAACTAGCCCTGTTGTCAGATATGCAGGCAGCCTGCACCACCGAACCCCAGCACGCAACCAACACTTCCAAAATACGTTATAGGTTATATGGGGCTGCCGTGACCTAATGCTTATAGGGAGTTTGCTTTTTTAATTAGTTGTGTTGCAGTCATAGATACAGTATACAGTCATATACCCCCCTCTACCACAGACACACACACACCTTATCCTCACAGCTTACCCCCCTGCCTTTACCCTGACTAACCCCTAGCTCCAACACTGGCCAACACCAGGGCTTTGCTTGTGTCGGCTTGTGGGCAGTAGACAGTGGTCGTAGACATAGACACATAGACACATAGCATAAGGGAAGCATTCACTTTGTCCCTTTCCCCTGATGGGAGGGCAGATCAGGGCCTGATAGAGGCCATGTTAAAGGTAATTGGAGCCAGATTGCTGTCACAGATTAGGGAGAGTGCAAGGGGACTCCCTCCCTCCCTCCTCCCTCTCCCTCTACTCTCCTGTCCTCCTCCTCATCTCTCTCTTTCTCTCTTCTCCCTCTATTCTACTCCTCCTGCCTCTCCTCCTGCCTCATCTTCCCCTCGTCTCCCCGCTCTGCTCTCTTCTCCTTTCTCTTCCTCCTCCTCCTCCTCCTCTTTCTCCTCCTCCCTCTCCTCCTCCTCCTCCTCATCATCCTCTGCTTCTTCATCCTCTCCTTCTTTCACGTCCTCGGTTTCCTCAGTCAGGTGACAGCTCCAGTGCATGTGTGTGGAGCTATTTGACTGGATGGATTCTGCGGCGAGGGGATGAGGTGGAAAGAGGGATGAAGAGGAGGAGGAGAGGGAGGAGAGGAGAGCAGAGCACAGCACAGCGGAGCAGAGGCGGCTCTGGTCGTAATTGTATTTGGCATATTATTGAAACATTCACTTAACCTGAAACCTGTTTAAGAGCAGAAGTGAATTGAAAGGGACTGGCCTGCTCAAGTCAGGAGGAACGACGGGGAGAGGAGAGGAGAGGAGAGGAGAGGAGGAGGGAAAAAAGGCGCAGTTGTTGAACCACCGAGCACACACATTCACTCGACCTGAGCTGTGCAGAATTGAGTCAGTCAGGCAGATAGCTGAGGAGAGTAGGAGGTAAGGAGGAGAGAAGAAACAAAGAGAGGCCTTATGCAGGTTTTTAGAGAGAGAGAGAGAGCGAGAGAGAGCGAGAGAGAGAGAGAGAGAGAGAGAGAGAGAGAGAGAGAGAGAGAGAGAGAGAGAGAGAGAGAGAGAGAGAGAGAGAGAGAGAGAGAGAGGCGACAGTGTGGCACCCTAGCATAGGTGAAGCGGAAATGGGAGGTCATTAGTTGGGCATTGTTCTCCTCTTTTTTCACCCTGGCCTGGCCTGATGCTTCTGCTCCTGCTGTTGCTGCTGCTGCCGTTGCTGCTGCTGTCTCTAGCAAATGCCATATGAGCGATTTGCCTCAGGTGGAGGCTCCGGCTGTTGAGTTAGTCATGGTGACAAAGAATTCTTCCTCTTCGCCGTGTCCCCATACCGCCCCTCCCTTCCTCCCTTCCTCGCACACACATGCACTAAGACAGACACACAGACTTGCACACACACATACATACGTAGCATACATAGACACATTCACTGACACATGTGCAGAAAATGCATATGTGAGCACGCTCCCCACGTACACGCACGCACGCACGCACACACACGACACAAACACACACACACACAAACACACACACTGTCCCCTGATCACTGGAATGCTTGTCCCTGTTTGCATGTTTTGGTCATGCAGAGAGCAAGCTGCATTCTTCAGTCGCAGGAACGTAGACACAACCCACACTCCCCGACCATGACTAGCTATCATTTTCATTTTTGCTTTCTGCTGCTTTTGCTTTTTGGTATAATGAAAACAATACAGGGTTAGGATAGGATAGGGGTAGGGCAGGGTTCGGGTAGGCTTCCAGGACTTCCAGCTTAGGATCACAAGATTTTGCCGCGAGTATGGCTGTGCGGTTGGTGGCAGGTCCTAGCAATTAAAGTAATGACTGGTGTTTTTTTTCTTTCGTTTTCTCTCTCTCTCTCTCTCTCTCTCTCTCTCTCTCTCTCTCTCTCTCTCTCTCTCTCTCTCTCTCTCTCTCTCTCTCTCTCTCTCCTCGCGTTTTTGAGGAAGCCGGGCCCGAGTGCATTGCTGACTCGCCGACTTCCGAGTGCGATAAGTCCCCGGGCCGGCAGCCCCAGTAGGGCCGGCCAGGCCAGGCATGCCCTGCTCCCTCCTGTCCTTATCGGGGAGGATGTCCTGTTCTCTTTACATTCCTGGGCTAAATGATCCTCTTCCTCCGCACAAGACCCCTCGTTCTCAAGAGCGCTCCGCCACT
>NC_085869.1:52857383-52859883 GCF_034702125.1 Engraulis encrasicolus
TGGGGGTGTTAAGCAAAATCCCCACTCCACTCCACCCAACCAAGCCATGTGCTGGGATCCATGCGCTGACTTGATACTTTGGGGGAAAGTGTTACTAACGCATCTATGCACCCGCTACCACACACACACACGCACGCACGCACGCACGCACGCACGCACGCACGCAGGCACGCACGCACGCACGCACACGCACACACACACACACACACACACACACACACACACACACACACAC
The DNA here is from genome assembly GCF_034702125.1 of Engraulis encrasicolus. Taxonomy (NCBI): domain Eukaryota; kingdom Metazoa; phylum Chordata; class Actinopteri; order Clupeiformes; family Engraulidae; genus Engraulis; species Engraulis encrasicolus. The sequence goes on from NC_085869.1 coordinate 52,857,619, forward strand.
ACACACACACACACACACACACACACACACAAGCAAATAATAATGCAAGACTTAGTAGATATTTTTCAAAAGTTTCAGCCCGTTGTTTGTTTGTGTATATAGTGAGGGTCCTTCTGGTTCATATCGGTACTGACTTTTTTGCGATGCATTGTTTGCTGATACATCAGCCGTGGCCGAAACAATGAAAACGTTAGCGAAGGACGGTAAATATGACAACAAACATAATCCGCCTGAGTCAATAGGATTGTCCAGATCACCCAAACGTAACCCCTCGTGTCCGGCGCGAAATCTAGGTTAAATGCAAATTGATTCTAGTAATACCAGACAGTAATTAACATCTTACTTATGTATACGTGCACCAGACCAGAAGGTAATTCATTAAGACCTGGTTATGTCTATGGTCACCATTGAAATGAACTGAAGGAAAACTAATTATTTTCTCTCTCTCTCTCTCTCCCATGTCCCCCTTCCTTTCCAACGCTCCCCCCCCCCTCCACTGTCTCAAGTATGACAGCATAGAGACTATTGAAAAAAATGAGATACCTTTGTGAGCGTCAACAACTTCGCTGTGCGCGAAAGAGATACATTTATTTTTAAAACAGATATGTCACGTGAAAATAAATGGAGAAGTGCAACTGCTGAGGTGTTATTGAGCAACAAACAAGCGTCTCAACTAACAGGAAACCTTCACTAACTAACATGTACATTCACCATTTTTTTTCTGCGTCTTTTCATGCGTCTTTCTATAGCAAGTGTTCAAGGGCTTTATGAAGTCACTTCTCTTTTCTTTTTTTTAAGTTTGTTTGTGTCAGATTTGAGGACACCGAGCACAAATTACTTAATGATAAGAAAAGAGTTTGATACCGTCATGGTCAACCTTTTAAAACACACGATACTGACACGAACTTGAAATGTCTGACAATGTCTAACAACTTCTTTTCTCTCTCTTTCTTTCCTGGGTGCTGCTGGCCTGCTATGTGTGATGTGGTGGTGAAAATAGGTGAGTGAAACGCTTTATCTTGTACCATCTCAACACGCTTTCAGAGGGCTCTGCCTCGGTCAGAGATGTTAAAATAGGAGATAGCCTATACCCCTGGCCTGACTATTAGTCACACGTTTTTAATGTGTGGTGAGGTCTCACTTGGCACCCACCTCATTTCTCGCCTCTGTGGCAAGTCTGCTTCAATAAATTTAAACATGGAGAGAAGTGAGCAGAATCCTCACATAAGTTCATTTCGTTAGCCATGGCTGTTATCACGGCAGAGTTTGTCCAGTCTGATTGCATGAAATTTCTCTTATATGTCCTCTCTAACTGTCTATTAATACATAGGAGAGGAAAATTGAAGAAAAAAATGTATTGTTACAGCGATGTGAAAGGGTGAAAGAATAGTCCACACGCACCATGTGACATGTCATTGAAAAGTCACAACAATTTGAAGTCAATGGCAGCTAATGAAGAGCTATAACACTTAGAGGTGATCAATACTTCACCCTGCAGATATAGGTCACTCATTCACACATAACACAGAGGACGTGTAATGCGTGAGCATATGCTCTCCTATTGGACAAAAGATATAGTACAGAGCCAATGCGTCTCATTGCCCTCGTTGGCTCCTGAGAGAATAATAGCAGTGTGTACTCAGACTGTTCGACACAGAGGCTTGGGCTGGGTGGGTGGGTGTGTAGGTGGGCCTCAATGCAGGATTTTGATTTTTCTTGTTTTTCCACACACGCATGCACACATACACACACAAACACACGCACGCGCGCATGCACGCACGCACGCACGCACGCAGGTACACACACACACACACACACACACACACACACACACACACACACACACACACACACACACACACACACACACACACACAGACACACAAACACACACACACACACACACACACACACACACACACACACACACACACACACACACACACACAGGATTTTGATTTTTCCTTATTTTTTCACACACACACACACACACTACACAACACTACACTACACTACACTATACTGCACTACACTACACTACACTACACTGCACTACACTACACTACACTACACTAAACAACACTACACTACACTTCAATAAAATCTATGCAGACAAGTCTCTAGCCTAAAATGAAATGCGAAAGGATACAAAGACAGTTAGCCTTCAGACACAGGAAGAGCAAACAGGCTCACCCTCCCTGGAGGAGAAGGAGGAGGAGGAGGAGGAGGAGGAGGAGGAGAAGAAGAAGGAGAAGGAGAAGGAGG
>NC_085869.1:52864883-52867383 GCF_034702125.1 Engraulis encrasicolus
TTTCTCTGCCTCGGTCTCGGTCTCGGTCTCTGTCTCTGTCTCTCTCTACCTCTCTCTCTCTCTCTCTCTCTCTCTCTCTGTCTCTCTCTCTCTAGCTCTCTCTCTCTCTGTCTCTCTCTCTCTCTCTCTCTCTCTCTCTCTCTCTCTCTCTCTCTCTCTCTCTCTCTCTCTCTCTCTCTCTCTCTCTCCCTCTCTCTTTTCCATGAATACTAGCCAGTGCAGTATAACGGGGCCAAAGCAAGGAATTCATTACAGTTAATTACAGTTAATTGCAGTGTCCCTGCGAAACAGTGTTTTGTACTGCTACACTATCTACACAAGACAACCAGCCACATGGAGAGGCTTAACAAATAGCCGTGTGCCGATTCCTTGAGTTTTTAAGACCAAACCACACCAAAACGGAAAAAAGAAATAAAGTCTTTGTGGAGGGAACCGGACGAACAATAGTATACAGCTCCCCTCTTTTTTTTCTTTTTTATTCCAGTCGAGGAAAGGCACGAAAAAATAAAAGGCAGTTCACGACCTTGCCTTCTTTCTGCTGCGATTGAATGTAACAAGAATTGGTGTTAGGCCCTAGCATCCCTCGGGATGGGGGCATTATAGGAGCGCTGTATTGTTAGCCAGCCTCCTGCCAACTGGGGCCCGAACAAAAGAGCCCGAGCGTTTATTACCAGACCCCGCTGTGTTAAAGGAAGGACGGGCCAGCCCACTATTTTTTTTCCCTGTAGCTTTTTTCTTTTTTTCCTTTTCCCCAGTGATGGCCTTAGCTTATACTCGTGGCCCATTGTGCCGCTCGAGGGAAGCACAAGGAAATAAATAACTAAATGGCCATTCACCTGGGTTGCGGTGGGTGGGTTCGGTTTGGTTGCGGGGAGCTGGAAAAGACTTGCGCAAAATGCAACAAGCACTTTGAGATGATGTCACTAGTTAGACAAGCTTGCCACTTTGGGGAGACGGGTACCGCACTGCTACATACTTCTTAGACTTTTATTTGTGTGTAATGTGCTCTGATCTCCTCACACAAGCACACACACATGCACACACACACACACGCACACGCGCGCACACACACACACACACACACACACACACAAACACGCACGCACACACATACACACGCCCCCCCCACCCCACCCACACGCACACACATACCCACCCCTCCATCCAACACACACACACATGCACACACACACACTCACACACACACCCCACACACACACACGGTCACACATACACACACACACACACATGGTCACACACACATACGTCAACTGAGGCATGATGTCAGTGACAAAAGACAAAGAGCAGAGCGTGTTAACAGCCCGAATTTCCTCCCAAACACAAGGCATCTCTGTGAAGAGACACTTTAATTACATTGAAATTAGAGTTCAACCACAACATCTCGACCCATGCCTTACATTCGCTCGCTCCTGCCGGCCAGCCTTGCCTGCCTTCCTGCAGTGTTGCCAGATTTGTCTAATCAAATCCCGACCAAAAGGTTCTCAAAAAACGCCAAAATGCGCAAAAATCCACCAAATTTTAACAAAATGCACGATTTCTATGGGCATAAAACTGCAGAAAAAAAACGCCAAAATGCCAATTTTTCCTATTTTTATCGGCAGACGGCCATCCCAAGCACCCCAATCTGGCAACACAGCCTTCCTGTCTCCCTGTGCTGTATGTGCCTTGTGAAAAAGCTTGTGTTTAGCCTAAGGTCTCGTACAGTCACACACAGTGACAATTGATGGCCCCCGTTTATAATAGCCATACTTCACCAGCAATGGGGGTTATAAGCCTCTTTGTTTGATTTCAGTGACGGTCCATGATGGAGTGGGGAAGTCGGCGCGCTCCCATAATCTGTGACTATACTCAGAGGGGAAATGGAGGGGAGGGGGGGAACAGTGCAAAAAAACGTGTGCGTGTGTGTGTACGTGCGTGCGTGCCTGTGTGCACGCTAGGGTATGTCTGTGTGCTTGTGTCTCCCTGTAATGTTTAAATGTGTGTGAAGCTGGAGACAAAATGGCACGACGGAGCCAAGAGGTGAGCAAGCCTAGTCACCCCTGTCCATCTCTGGACTGCAAAGAGCAGATTTTCGTTGAGCCCGCCCTTGAAATGAGCTCCACCTGGCCTCTGCAGGCCCACGTCCAAGGACAATAAGGAAATCAAATACTAGTGTGAAAAGCGAGCAGCAATGGTTCCTTTGGCCCCATGGGACCAGTTTCACTCTAGAATGCACCTCACTGACAGAGGATGGAGTTAGAGGGGAGGGGGAGGCGGAGAGAGAGAGAGAGAGAGAGAGAGAGAGAGAGAGAGAGAGAGAGAGAGAGAGAGAGAGAGAGAGAGAGAGAGAGAGAGAGAGAGAGAGAGAGAGAGAGAATAGACTAAAGAAAGAGGGAAATATTATGTTGAAGGAGGAAGTTGAGGAACAGTGACCATGAGTCCTGTCTTCTTACCCACCTGTGCCAGCTAGGACACGTACTGAGTGTTTTTTTTTCTCTTT
>NC_085869.1:52872383-52874883 GCF_034702125.1 Engraulis encrasicolus
AGAGAGAGAGAGATACAGAGAGAGAGAGAGAGAGAGAGAGAGAGAGAGAGAGAGAGAGAGAGAGAGAGAGAGAGAGAGAGAGAGAGAGTGAGGGGCTGGCAGGTTGAGGAAGAGAGGAACCTGTTCTGCTGATGTTATGCAAGAATTGAGCTTTTGGTAAAATGTGTGGTTCCGTGTGTGTGTGTGTGTGTGTGTGTGTGTGTGTGTGTGTGTGTGTGTGTGTGTGTGCTCGTGCGCGCATGCGTGCGTGCGTGTACACGTGTCAGTACGTGCTTCTGTCTTTCTGAGTATATGATTTTCTACCAGGATCCTCTTTTGTCAGTAATTAAACTGGGGGAGTCTTCTTATTAATCTGAGGGCGTGGCCTGCCTTGAATATTCATGAGACCGGGTGTATTATCTATGTCATGATTCATCTTTCACTAACTCTCTACCAGCCCCCACTACCAGACAGTGCCCCCACCACCACCACCACATCCACCACCACCCCAATATACTTTTAATCCCAAATTACAACCCCTCCTCCTCCTCGACACCCCCATGTCCCTCAAGACCCTTCCTCTACACGAGAAGCGAGTGATTAACTAACCCTGTAGTCTTTGACTCGGCTCAAGTGTGTAATGATACTCCACTCATAACTTGATACTATAGAGAAAGATGATGACTTGAAAGCACGTTATCGAAACATGGCTGTCTTCTCTCGCCTCTCTTCTCTTTCAGTCACGTTCCTGTCATTATCACTTAATTTGCTCGCAGGATGTGGGGATCGCGGTGGCTGTTCCGAGCACTTCAACTTGAAAGCAGGATTTTTGAATAAGAGGCCAAAAATGACTGTTTAACCATTTTAAACTGTTTATCAAACGTGGAGTTAATATGAGAACCGTGTTTATATTTCAAAGACCAAATTACCCTTCAAATTGTTCAAATTGGCAAGAGGCGTGTTTTTGCACCGTTTTGACAACGGTGTATAATATTAGGTATCTCTGACTTTTGACAAAAGAGAAATAGCCAGTACAAAGACCTCATATTGACTTAACACGGAACCAATAGACCAAAAAAAAACCACTACCCGGAGACAATACGAGGTAGCATTACACGAAGGAAGCATTCTGAGAAACCAGAATCAAAACTCGGGCCAAGCCATAGGGAAATTGTAACACATGCAGCGAAACATTTGCGATGAGGCGAGATTGAAAACGATAGCCTTCAGTGAGCCACTCGCAGTGCAGAGGTCAACAATCCGCAGCAGCCCCGGCTGCGTATTAGCATGTGTGGGCTGGGGTGCTGCTGGCGATGCCTCAATACCTGGCAAAACAACAGCCCAGGTCATAGGTACCAACAAAATGGCTCCCCATGAGATGCATCAAAGCTATAGATTTTTTATATATATATATCTAAACATCCTCCAAAATGTCCTATTTACCACTACTGCTGGTGAATTTTTTTTTGGAAGGGGATTTTTCTTTTCTTTTTTTCGCCCTAATCTTCCCCTGCCTCTCTTTTTCACTCTCTCCCTCCCTCTCTCTCTCTCTCTCCTAGGCTTTCGGATTTGAAACTGTAGGCGAGGCACATATCCAGCTTTCGTTTTGTCAGATGGGGTGAAAACACACTTCCACCTGGGTCAATGAATAATTCAGCCATTTTGGAAGCAAGCCGTGCTCCCTCTTGAGAAGCTTGTGGGCTGTTAAGGCATAAATTGCTTCATCATTGCCAAAACATTTTTAAGGCTGTATACATTATTCAGCTCCTGCTGAAGTTTGGTCGCACCCCTCGCAGGCAATGTGCAGGCATTAGAGACAAGCCTTTTTACATTGTACTTTTCAATGACACCCCTTCGTCAGAGTGCAGTGTGCCCAGATTTGCCCAGTAACTGTGTGTTGGGCTTGAAGACAAAGGCATGAGAGGGGTACATTGAGGCTACTTTGCTTCTCCAAACTCACTTGACCTTTTCAGAGACTTGGTTCAACTGGTTCAGCCTACATGAAATTGAATTGGTTCGGCCTACATTAAATTTCATGAAAAGAAGTGATTTTTATTGTTATTTATTTTGGTATCAGTTCATGTAGTCTTTATCAGACAACTAATTCCGTGTAAAGCCCTCTCCAAATCCACGTTCAGCCAGTGTCACACTATAACTTCTGGGTGGGGTTGTGTGAATGGGGGGCGGAAGGGGACAGGACAGGAAATTCTTTCCCCCACAGCCAAATGGTTACAGATCCACCTCAGATAATCTAATCAAACAACCCTCTGACTCAGACACACAACACTGTCGCTCGACTCGTCCGTGCAATTATAAATAACATTTTATATACAATGGCAATATTAGCCCCCCTCCTCTCTCTCTCTCTCTCTCTTTCCGCTGCCCACAGGCCCACAGACCGCGACAGTATGCGGCACAGTTAATTCACTTAGGAGCCCTATCTAAAGCAATAAAGCCGACTTGTAATGGTTTCGGCGCGGGCACAGTAGTGCGGCGAATGGGAAACAAAACGGCCAATGGA
>NC_085869.1:52882383-52942383 GCF_034702125.1 Engraulis encrasicolus
GACCGAAGACGGAAAAAAAAAACATTTCGACCTATACACAAAACCGATTACACTACAACACACTCACACACACATGCAGGCACGCGCACACACACTTACACACACCCACACACTGTTACTCACTCACCGCCAAAAGCACACACAGTTACACACACATCTTCACACTCACACTTTTACACACACACACACACACACACACACACACACACACACACACACACACACACACACACACACACACACACACACACACACACACACACACACACACACACACACACACACACACACACACACGCAAAGTGCTCCTCTTGTAACTGGTGGGGACCCCAAACAGTTGTCGGTAGAGGGGTAGCATGTGCGGCCGTCCGGGCACAGATGGTGCTTCCAGGAGGGGCCAGGGGTAGGGGGCTAAAGGTGAAGCCGTCTGGCTGGCTGCCTGGCCTGCCTTACCGGAGAAGAGCCCAGCAAAGTAGCCCATCTCTCCACAATCTCTCTTGTTTTTCTCTCTCCTCTCTCTCTCTCTCTCTCTCTCTCTCTCTCTCTCTCTCTCTCTCTCTCTCTCTCTCTCTCTCTCTCTCTCTCTCTCTCTCTCTCTCTCTCTCTCTCTCTCTATCTCCTATAGCTCCTTGCCCCTCTGTCTCTCTGTGTCTCTGTATCTGTCTCTGTGTGTCTCTGTCTCTGTGTGTTTCAATGTCTCGGTCTCTCTCTCTCTCTCTGTCTCTCTCACTCTCTCTTTCTTTTTTTGTTCAGCAGCAGCCTGTTGCTTGCCATCCCTGCGTAGACAAATGGGACTTTAATTCAATTACAGCTGGTCTAGTGTTGCCGCCTCACGGCCCGGAGAGTTCAGAGCTGCTGAACGTGGCTCCGTCCAAGTGCATCCCCCCACCCCCCCATCCCACTAAACCACCCCTCTCCACCCACCCCACACACAGCAGGTGTCCTCCCTGTGCTGAATACACACACGCACACGTACACACATGCAGGCATACACAGACAAACACACACGTACATAAAATACGCACACACACAATCACACACCACAAAAGAAAATACCCACTCACTTGCTATATAGCACGCAAATACGACCGTGCACTCACATACATGTTGTGCATGCACACATTCACATGGACACATACTGTACACACACACACACACACATGCATGTGTACACACAGACACACGCACATGCACACACAAGCACACACACAGGCACACACAAATAAGTGCACCCCAGGTCTTAGGTAATAGTTTACGCATTGCTGAGTTTTTTCAATGGGGCATGGTGTCTTCACAAAGGCTTCTCCTCTCTTCCTGGGCCTTTGTTCTGCCCGTCCACACAGTGCCCTCCCTTCCTCTCTCCATCTCTCTCCCTCTCCCTCTCTCCCTCTCTCTTTCTCACTTCTCTTCCTCTCTCTGTACTAAATCTCTCCATGCCACCGGCGACACACCGGCCTGCTTGTGTAACTCACTAGCCCCCTAAGTGCGCATGAAAACATAAAAGGTTCAGCCAGGTACAGAACATTCGCCGCACTGCAGCCTCAACAGCATGGCACGTCAATTTGTTGAAGCCTCATTTAGCGGCTCGTCTTTGCTGCAATGATTTTGTTCCAAAGGTGTGCGATTTATGAGGACAGATCACTGCTCTAACTGCTGTAAATAAATCAGGTCATTTTTATATTGATTAAAATAAAAAAAGATCCGTAATATGGGAATTCAATGTGCAGTGATTGATATACTGGCTGGGAATTTGGCCTTCTATTTAAACCTGGCCGTTGATGGTGGGCAAAAAAAAATGGCTGATTTCAATTGGATCGTTCAGGGGCCACTTCCAGCATCTAGCCACTAGGCAGCGACCTGCTTTTGCGAGCTCAGCCTTACCTACTCTACCCATCCCCCCACCTCTCTGCTTCTGTCGCTCAGGTGATGCGTACCGCACAGGAGAGAGCGAGAGAGGGAGAGAGAGAGAGGGAGAGAAAAAAAGAGAAAAGGGGCGAGGTAGGAAGAGAGAGAGACAGAGACACAGAGAGAGAGGGGGAGAACAGAGAGCAGTTATTTTCCACTGGCTTGGCAGTTCTATCGTCATTAGCGTCAGGAGTACAGAGGCAGAGGAGTACCTGGAGAGAGAGAGAGAGAGAGCCAGGAGCAGAAAACAGCAGCAGGAACAGGAGCAGGAGCGGCGGAAGCCTCACAATGCAGCAGTCACCTTTGCCTAAGCACCTCGCCTCGCCTCGCCTCGCCTCGCCTTACCTCGCTTCGACACTTCTCTCTACACCACACCATGCCTCACCCAATTGCCTCGCCTTTCCTTGTCTTGTCTCACCTCAGATTTTTCACGCCACCACCAAGGCGAAAAGGCTGGACTAGAGATAATACAGGAGACACGCAAGGCGATGATAATAGACGACAATGGATAACTGTGTCTGCGACTTGGATGATAAGCGGAGAACAAAATGGGAAGGGATACAAAAAAAAAAGAAGAAAGATATACCACTGGAACCTGACCCACGTTCTAAAGGAGGGATAGTATTATGGTCAGGTCACCTCTCATACTCACCTCTGATTTGGATACCGATTTTTTTTTGGGTTGAGAGAGACCAGCTTTGATGGAGGATAAAATGGGGGAAATGGAGAGAACGAGCGAAAAAGGAAGCGGGTTAAGGTGTGGCAGTCCGCACCGTTGCCCCGGAGTAGTCGCCGTATGTGCGATGGGACGGAGGATGGACGAATGGATGGATGGATTGCTGGATGACGGATACGTGTCATCGTGGCACTTGAACTACAGTGATAGGTACCATCATGCACCTGTCACTCAGCACTGTGCTGAACATAATAGGCCGAGTTAAAGGGCAGCAAATAGGAAAGAGGTTAGGAGGAGGGAGGGGGTGAGAGGAAAGGAGGAGGAGAAAGAAGAGGAGGAGGAGGGGTAGGAGGAGGAGGAGGGCGGGTAGGAGGTTAAGGGTAGCAATGCAGCTGGATAAATCTAGAGTGAGGACATGCTGAAGAACAAGAAGTAAAAAAACACAGCACTTTAGCATTTTTGAAAAAGGAGTGTTATCGAGAAGACCATGTTATCTGTACAGGGCAATGTCAAAGTTAAAGATTGGAAGCATGGAATCAAAAAAAAGAGATGTTCTGCATCTAGACGTGTCTGAACAGGTTGTCCTTTGATTTTGAATTTGAACCGCGAGTTGTGGAAACAAAGCTTTTCTCAATTAAGGTTACTGGAAGCGAATTATCTTTTGCGAGATAACGGAGCACACAATTTATTGAGACGGAGTTGAGATTAATGTTGTGTCCTTCAAATCCGAATGCAGATGAGTCATTTGGGCAAACGGCATTCATTTCTTTAGTAGCACAGCCTTCTCTTTTATCTGACTACACACACACACACACGCACACACACACACACACACACACACACACACACACACACACACACACACACACACACACACACACACACACACACACACACACACACACACACACACACACACACACACACACACACACACACACACACACACACACACACACAAAAGAGGCCAGCTCTCTGTCACATCTGCTACACTGACGAGCCCATGTGACCTGAGAAGCAAACATTGTGATGGATGGCCTTTGTGTGGGAAGTCGCTGGCTTCTTTTTTTTCTATTCAGATTGCACAAGTAAAAAGAGGTAGGGGAGAGAGGAGAGAAAGGGGGTGGAGAGGAGAGCATTTATATGGGTGAGAGTATCTGTTGTGTGAGTCTCTCTCTCTCTCTCTCTCTCTCTCTCTCTCTCTCTCTCTCTCTCTCTCTCTCTCTCTCTCTCTCTCTCTCTCTCTCTCTCTCTCTCTCTCTCTCTCTCGCGTGTGTGTGTGTGTGTGTGTGTGTGTGTGTGTGTGTGTGTGTGTGTGAAGGTATGCGCCTTCCCTTTCTGCTTAGGTTCCCGTGACATGACATTGTACACAAGTCAGCAAGTATTCAAGGGTGGAATGAAAAAGTGGAAGTATCAACTAAAAGGTTTTTTTTGTTGTTATCATGAGGTCTTAAGGCGTTAAGGTCACGTACGGCACATCACATCACAGGTTGATTGCCATTGCGAAAGCAAAACTTGTGACAAAAGAAGACAAACAAAAAGTGGAATGGTGCCGCGATGTCGGCGCCAGCATTGCATGATTAAGAGGCAAACAAAATCGTAGGTGTTTCGCTCCGTCTGTCGACAGTCTGTCTCGTCTGTGTGTCTCGTCTGGTGTGTGTGTGTGTGTGTGTGTGTGTGTGTGTGTAGGCTGGGCGGCCGGTGACTGAGTCAAACGGCTCCGTCGACTTGTGTGGTTATTAATATTCAGATATCCCTTCACCTCAGCCTCTTTCCCTCCTCCTCCTCCTCCTCCTCCTCTTCTTCTCTCTTCCCTCTTCTCTCCTTCCCACCCTTCCCCCTCCCGCTCTTCAACGTGCCTGTCCGCTCCGTTCAGGAAGGCACCACCGACCGCACACTGCTACGCCTTTTGACTCATGGCTCCCCAGTGCCCCAACAATCTCCTCCTTTTTTGCCTCCGGGGGCGTCTTCTCTTTTATGACTTCCATTTTACTTAAATATCAGCAGATATTTCACTTCAAGATTTACACATTTTTCATGTCAGGCACCTTTTGTTCCTGAGTGCGGTGTAACTCCTTCACAGTGGCCACTAAAATATCAGCTAACTCCATTTGTCATATATATGTATCTTCGAGAATACCTAGTGTCCAGTATTGTTATGAGTGCATGTGACTATATTTTTTCATTTTATGGCTGTAATGGAGACACGGGTAAAAGTAAGATACTAGTGTGTGTGTGTAGGATCGAAAGAGAGAGAGAGAGAAAAGACAGAGGGAGGAAGAGAGAGAGAAGCAGGCAGAGAGGGAGGGATTGAGTGAGGGAGTTAGTGAGGGAGGGTGGGTGTCGACGGGGAGGGGAGGGCAAAAAGTTGCATTCTGGTCCAAGGTATATTCAGACCACACAGCTAGTTTTCACATCTTACTTTCCACTTCTCCCTTTATGTCTCTCTTTGGGTTGTTCCTCTTTTTTCTTTTTCACACACACACACACACACACACACACACACACACACACACACACACACACACACACACACACACACACACACACACACACACACACACACACACACACACACACACACACACACACACACACACACGAACACACACAAACGCTTTACTCGGTGCGTAGAGCCCTCACTAAATAATCTCTTGTGGTCACCCACCCCTCTGAGTAAGAAAGGTTTTTGTCCCACGCCCCCCCAGCCCCTCCTGCCCCCCCCCCCCCCTCCTCTCTCCTCCCTTGGTATTCAGCCAGGGTCAGCACATTTCACTCGCCCTTGTACCCCTGAAATGGTTCCCCTTTTAATTTGCACCTGTTGTGCAGTTGTCTGGCCGAGGCAAATGCACAGCCACCGATCAGACAAAGATCATATTATGATCAGTTATGCAGGGGCTAATCCACATGTCCTCTGGGAGGGGGGAGGGAGGGAGGGAGAGAGAGAGAGAGGGGGGGAAAGAAATAGCAGCTAGGTCTTTACTGGACAGCGATCCTTGGGAACCTGGTTTGAAAAAAAGTGTAGGAGAAAAAGGAATTCATCGTTTGGTATGTTGTCGGCCAGAGCATGTGTGTGTGTGTGTGTGTGTGTGTGTGTGTGTGTGTGTGTGTGTGTGTGTGTGTGTGTGTGTGTGTGTGTGTGTGTGTGTGTGTGTGTGTGTGTGTGTGTGTGTGTGTGTGTGTGTCAAACACAGACGAGCTTTGAGAGCGGCCAGAGCAGCAGACCTCCGAAAGGTTAATTTGTCGAAATGCACTACACACACACATACACACACACACACAATCACACACAAACACACAAACACACAATCAGACATTCACACACTCACACACACACACTTACCTCACATACACACAAAAAATCATTTTCCCAAAGAACGAAATTCTCTGTGGAGCAAGCGAGCGAGCTATTAGGTCTCAAACCGCACCATTTGAGCCACTTCCCCGCCCGCTCGCCGCTTTTTTCCCAGTTGGCAGCTGTCTCAGGAGATAAGGTGCTTGATAGGAGAGCGAAAAGATTGCTTTATTAGGCATACAACAGCCCCTCAAAATGAACCTGAAAATTGGTGTGCTCTTTGTCCCGTCGACCCCACTTCCTCCACCGGCCCGGTTCCCATGATGTCATGACTTAACAGTCGAATATTTCTCGCTGCCTCCCTCACTCCTCCTTCTTTTCTTTTTTTTTTGCGTTCTGTCTTTAATACGCTTTTGGTCTGTCTACTGAGGTTTAATAATGCTCGTGTGTTTTTTTTTAATGTGCGTTCTTTTCTGCTGAAGGATGGTTTCAGAACGACTACACTGTGTTTTTCGGATTGACATATTATGATTTCAGCGGTTCTGTCTCTGAATTATTTCACGTTTATTTTTGACACATTGTGCTTATGGAAAGAGTTAAGGTGTGAGTGAGGGAAAGAAACCGTCTGTCCTCTCCGTTACAGCACATCGAGCAAATTGCACATGTGAATTGGAAAAAATAAGTAGCATGAAAAACAACGTATAGTATGAACATAATTACACGTCAAAGGACTAAAAAGAAAAATATAATATGTTATCCTGCTGATTTTAAAACATGGGCCTTGTCCTGAAATAATAAGACTTATACCACACACCCTGAACGACATACGCACACACTGGCGCGCACACACACACACACACACACACACACACACACACACACACACACACACACACACACACACACACACACACACACACACACACACACACACACACACACACACACACACACACACACACACACACACACACACACACACACCAACCCTGTTTCCCCTCACAGCACCATTAATCAAACAAAAAACTTAACTTTTCTCTTCTCATGTATTACAGTGCTGAACTACGAGAATGTAATGGAGGGCGGCTCCGAGTCAGAGGAGGAGGACAGGCTCTTGGCGTCGGAGGGCGAGGGCAGCCCAGCAGCAGCAGGAGTGCCCAGCCTGGAGGCGTCGCCGCGCGTGGGCCATGCCCCGCTGCCCTTCCGCGGCCAGCAGGAGGACGGGGACAGTAGGGACGGCCCTGGCAACCACGTGTGGCGGCACGGCGACATCAATGGTACTGGTGAGTGTGTCCTTCTAAAGCTTCGTTTTAGGACGGAGTGTGTGTGTGTGTTGGTGTGAGTGTGTGTGTATGTGTATGTGTGTGTGTGTGTGTGTGTGTGTGTGTGTGTGTGTGTGTGTGTGTGTGTGTGTGTGTGTGTGTGTGTGTGTGTGTGTGTGTGTGTGTGTGTTGAGGTGTGTTACTGTCCGTCAGTCTCTGAGTGTGTATGTGTTGCCATGTCCTTGTGTATACGTATGTGTGCATGTTTGCGTGCGTGTGTTTATGTATGTGTGTATGTGCATGTGTGTGTTTAACGGGACTTGGGTGGCGTGTAACATCTTGAAGGTGACGATATATTTAGCGGCCTAAAGCAGAGAGAGAGGGAGAGAGAGAGAGAGAGAGAGAGAGAGAGAGAGAGAGAGAGAGAGAGAGAGAGAGAGAGAGAGAGAGAGAGAGAGAGAAAGAGAGAGGGGTTCAAAAATGGCCATGGCCACTTATCCGCCGGCTCACATTAAAAATAAACCTGATGTTTAAGAAGACTAACGGAGGGGTGGGGTGGGGGACAAAAGCACCTGTCGTACGGCCCTCTGGCACGCGGGCATCCTTAAAATAGGACACACACTTCAGGACAAGTGTCCACAGCTCCAGGGTCAAGATTGAGAGGCACGTCAAACATGGATGGGTGTGAGGTGTGGGACGTGGGATGTGGTGTGGAGGGAGGTGTGTGTGTGTGTGTGTGTGTGTGTGTGTGTGTGTGTGTGTGTGTGTGTGTGTGTGTGTGTGTGTGTGTGTGTGTGTGTGTGTGTGTGTGTGTGTGTGTGTGTGTGTGTGTGTGTGTGTGTGTGTGTGTGTGTGTGAGTTTAGGGAGGGTACCTCTCCCTGAGGCAAGGTCTTCTGCTTGCGCGTCCTCCGACTGAACCGATGCCGTGTTTTTATTGGAGATAAGAGCAAGTCGTTGGGCGATAAGACAAGTCGTGGGGCTGGGTGTGTCCCTCCCTGGTGAAGGTCCCTCTAACACTATTGCTCTCTCGCTAGCGGTAGATCATAGGTTACACCCTCGTTCTATGAAGTCCTGTGTCTTTTTTTTTTTTTACCTTGAATCTTGTATGTTGTGTCTCTTTCTTGTTCTCCCTCTGTTTCTCTCTTCCTTTCTTCCTCACTGAATCTCTTCGTTTAGCTCCCACTCCGTCCCTCTGTTTCTCTCACTATCTATGTTTCACTCTTTTTGGATTAGTCTTGTCGATCCATCCTCTTTCTCTGGTCATCTTTCGCTGTCTGTGTCTGTCTCTCTCCCTCTAACCCATCTTCAGTTGAATCACCATATCTTCCCCCCCGCCCCCACCCTCCCAAAAAAAAACCCTAATCTTTCCCCAAAAAAACCTAACCCGCCCAGGCCTTAACACATAAATCCGTTCCCTTTATGCGTGTTCATGTGTCCAGCGGCTCAGCACTGCGAGATTCCTGATTGACTCTGTGGTGTGGTGTGGTGTGGTGTGGTGTGGGGGCTCCCCATTGCCTATCCCCTTCCCTATAGCACCACAGCAGCAGCAGTACCAGGCAGCAATGCTCAGATCAGATCAGCTCAGCTCGACGTCTCCACCACGTCTCTTTGTCCCTGTCACCCCTGCCAAGGGGTGATCTACGCTCATGACAGGACAGGCGCAGTCACTGAGACTAGACAAATACTTTTAATTAGGATTTGAGCGGCATCATTAAGAGAGGGGAGCCGAAGCCTTAGCCCAAGGAGTCATTAATGGCTTTGAATGAAATTTTTAGCATCCATGATGGTCATTTACATGCATAATAGGGCCAGAGGTTTTTTTTTTTGCGGGGGAAAGCGTTTGACATGAACAAAGTGGATAGAGAATTCAGGCGAGTCCCTCTGTCTTTTAAAAAAAACGACCAGTGCTGGCCAATTTGTCACTGCTAATGACACACACACACACACACACACACACACACACACACACACACACACACACACACACACACACACACACACACACACACACACACACACACACACACACACACACACACACACACACACACACACACACACACACACACACACACACACACACACACGCATACACACACATTGTATGCACACACACTCACACACACACACTCTTATTCTTTCCAACTCACACACACACAAACACGTCTGGGAAATACGTCTGACTCCTTCCTTTCAAACCCAACTAGGCCCAGAGACAAGTGAGGTTGAAAGAATTTGTAAGCCATTGATGCTAGCTGTGCGAGTCCTTGGTGGGTCCAGAGAACCCGACTTGCAAGGCCAGATGGGGCTCACACATTTGGCCAGTAGTCAGCACTGTGTTTTGGCGGGAGGGGGGGGGGGGGTGTTTAGGAGCAGTAGGGGCTATCGCTTTGTGAGGGTGAACCCAAAACTCTATTAAAAAACTCATCAACTGCATCATGTCACAAGTAGCCTATTACAACAAATTCACAATTTGAAGGGAAAGCAAGATAATCTGCAATTGTTGTTATTGTTGATAAGACACCTATAAATCATAAAAGACACCTCTATATAATGTATATAGTATAGTATATAGTATATATAATGTTAATGTAGATTACTTATATAGACAATATAGATGATGTATGTAGTGGTATTTGAGCGGACCTGAGGTAATGTTTCAGCAATGGAGGGGTTTGGTGCGCAGCCACCACCCCAAAGCCAGTGGTTGCTCATGGTTGCAGGTCTAGCACAACACTGGAACACTGGATTACACCCAGTACTGGCGAGGGCCTTGGCAACTGACATCTCCGTATGTCCATATTTTTAATCAGGTTCTGGCCAAGAGAGTTTTTTCTTCTTCTACTTAAAACCACATATGTTGCACGATTGATGAGTCCCGAATATTCAAATGTGAACGGCACACTTACAGGATTTTTCAGTATTTGCTACTTTCAAAACCGCATATGCCTGTGTAGGCAAGGCCCAATTACTGTATTTTAACACCAACATACTTAAACATGTAATGAACCTGAAAGTGCATGATACAGTACTTGTGTTTAACCAAAAGAGAGAACAAAGACCTTAATGGATGAACACGAGACTAAATCAAGCAGAACTGAAAGGTGACACAGGCAGTTGTTTCTAACCTTTCTAGGAAAGTGACTAATATGAAACGATACTAAAAGTCAGTTATCAGCACTTGTGTTCCTAGTACAAAAGATGACAAGGTTATACCAGGCAAAATGTTTTTCAAAGTCGCAACCATCATCATTTTTTTTTTCGTAAGTGTCCTTAGAGTTACCCAGTAAATATCCCGGCACAAATGTTTGGAAAGTTAAAGCTAGGCTACATTTTCTCCCTTCCCTTTTCGCTAGGGAACGTGTATTGCGTTTCATTTCCCATCGCCCTGGAGAGAGAGAGAGAGAGAGAGAGAAAGAGAGAGAGAGAGAGAGAGAGAGAGAGAGAGAGAGAGAGAGAGAGAGAGAGAGAGAGAGAGAGAGAGAGAGAGAGAGAGATGCCTGTTTTTTTGCTGGTGGCAACTGCAGTTTTATCAGTGTGGCACAGAAGGTTTCAGTCAAAGCTGTTGACGCCGCGGCAAGTTCCTTGGCTTGTGATTGAATTGTTTCTCTCAGAACATTTCTTTGGAAAACTGAAACTTTTTGGGCCTTTTTGTCCTCTGTTGAGGAATTACATTTACAAACAGGATTGAAGAAGTTGATTTGAATATGAATGGCCGTGTGTTTGGATCTCAATGGATCTTTTTCCAGATTTTTTAATTTTCATATAGCATCTGAAATCCCTCTCTTGCAGCCTCTCTCTCTAGTGTAGTGTTTCTCAACGGGGGCGGTACAGCCCCCCAGGGGGCTTTGGGGAGCCCTAGGGGGCGTTGAGAAGGATACAGTTGAGAGGGGGCGGTGCTTAGTTCTCATTGGGGGCATTAGCCCATTTACATTTTTTAGTAGTAAGGGAGCATTGGCAGGCTTGTGGTGAGGTCACGGGGGCGTTGGTAGGCTTAGGATGTGGTCCAGGGGACGTTTGTTCAAAAAATGTTGAGAACCACTGCTCTAGTGCATGAAGAGAGATCTCGTGTGGGCAGTGGAGACTGGAGACTGAGCCCACTTCAAAGGTAGCACTGCCTGCCTGCCTGCTTGCCTGTACATTATTTGTCACACTCAGACAATGAGGAAGGAAGTTGAACATAGTTTTGAAACGTTGCAGAAATAACACCAAAGAAAGGGCAAAAAAGGAGAGACAGAGCCAGATAAAGTGTGTGTGTGAGAGAGAGAGAGAGAATGAGAATGGTCGCGAAGGACAACAAAATAAAACAAAAATAATACTCCACATACTTTTGGGTGTGTTTTTTTCTTCTGAAGCGGGAGGGAGGTGTGGTTGCTCCATGTAACCTTCTCACTCTGCTCTGTCTTAGAGAGAGAGAGAGAGAGAGAGAGAGAGAGAGAGAGAGAGAGAGAGAGAGAGAGAGAGAGAGAACAAGAAGGATAGAGACAGAGAGAGAGTGTGAGTGTGCAAGAGAAAGAGAGAAGCTTATGATACTTGTGACTGCCGGAGAGAAGTCACATGAGTGTGTCCTGGAGGCCTGAGCACAATAGAAGCAGTATATGGGCGAGCTTCGGCGGACCCCCTCGCCGTTTCCACTCGGAAATACCTTGATTTGATTCTTACAGGGCCGGGGGGCAGTGGCAATGTCAGTGTGAGGGGCAGAGCGCGCGAGAGAAAGAGAGAGAGAGAGAGAGAGAGAAAGAGAGAGAGAGAGAGAGAGAGAGAGAGAGCGAGCAGGCCGGGCGGGCGGGGTGGTGGTCCACGAGTCAATTGTCCTCCTGTGTTGTCGTTCATTTAAATATTTATGTCCTGCATATCCTTCCCCGGGGTCAGGAGGTCGCCCCCATGAATCCAATACTGGCCCCTTAATTGACACAATGGTGTGTGTGTGTGTGTGTGTGTGTGTGTGTGTGTGTGTGTGTGTGCGTGTGCGCGCGTGTGTGTGTGTGTGTGTGTGTGTGTGTGTGTGTGTGTGTGTGTGCGTGTGCGCGCGTGTGTGTGTGTGTGTGTGTGCGTGTGTGTGTGAGGAGCGCTTAATGGTTAATCTTTCTTATACCACACAGCTTCGTAAATCACGCTAGAAAGACATAGCATTATAACTCCTCGACATTTACCCTCGATGTTCTGCTGACAGTCATATCTCCTGACTGTATCGCAGCAGAAACTGTATTAGCAATGTGCACTCCCCTATTCAGATGCTGCCACTTCCTCATTTTTAATTTCCATTTAGCCAGGCTGGACACAGTCAATAGACTGCATTGTATTGTGTTTTGTGACTGTAAATACAGCTACGCTGATCGCTAATCATTTCTTTTTCTATTTCTGTTGTGTTTTATAGAGGAGGGAAAAGATGAATACAACCCCATGAGCCCAGACGTTTCTCTGCACGGAGTTGGCAATGGTTCAGGTATGTCATACTCTAAAATAAGCATTTCCGTTCCTCTGCGCAGTTCAAACATGACTGCATTTTGGATGAAAATAGGAGAAAAGGATCCATATTTTTTGTACACATTTTTTTTGTTCTTAGCTTCCAGAAACGTCCTGAGTGTGTGTGAGAGAGTGTGCCACGTTGCATGCGCGTGCGTGCCCATGTGTGTGTGTGTGTGTGTGTGTGTGTGTGTGTGTGTGTGTGTGTGTGTGTGTGTGTGTGTGTGTGTGTGTGTGTGTGTGTGTGTGTATGTGTGTGTGTGTGTGTGTGTGTGGTTTGATTGTTGCTAAGGAAATGGTTTGTATCACAAAGCAGGACTAACAGTAAATTGGATATTTCACTGGAGAACTCTCGTGTTTTGTTTATTGTGAGATGTCCCCGACCTCACAAAGATTCTCCCTCATCTAGTTCTGCTGAATGTGATAGCATTTCAGATCATTACGCTAGGTGAATTTGTTGTTGGATTTCACCCACAGTAATTACTTAATGAGGTACTGACACACACGCACGCACGCGAACCCCAACACACACACACACACACACACACACACACACACACACACACACACACACACACACTCAAAGACACATGTCAGCATTTGTCTGATTGTTCACCCGTTGCACGCGTGTCAGGGGGCGAGATGGAAAGTAAACATTTGTAAGTTGAGGGAGAGTGCACTGCAAATCACATCTTGCCCAACAAAATCGAGTTTTGCCACCAAATCCGATTTGTTCAGTTCATGTACTTTTAAATTGGTTTACAATGAGACAATAAAATGTTTATTTTCTTGCCCCTGGGTTGCTGTTTCCTTGCAACTCTCCAGTTACTAAAGGAAGAAAAAATAACAAACACCTCTAATACCTGGAATGATGAAGATGTTGACCTCAGATCGGAACAGTAATACGCTGCACGTCGGAGAATGTGTATAATCCCCTCGTTTGAAAAGCGAAAAATCTTCTTCCCTACAACATTGTAAACCTTTGACAAACACACACGCAGGCCTAAGTAGAGACAGTTCTATCGAATCCTTAGTAGATGGGAAAAAGAGGAATGCATTACGGCATTCCCGACTGTTGAATTCTTGCTGTCAAACAAAACCCCAAAGCTTCATTATTGTCCAGCTGGTTCCTCCTTGAGAGTGGCTGTTGTGCCCTACAAAGTGAGATCAGTAACTTGTAGAAAATCTAATTGCAACATAAACCAATTATCCATTACACAGAAAATGTTTTAAGCTTTTTTTCTTCCACCCCCTTGCAAGTGGATACTTAAACGGCGCTTGATGACAAAATTGACTCCTATTCGTCTTGGCCGCAGCCATTACGCTCTAACTTAAATGCATACTTCCATTCTTAAGTAGACTCCTAATGGCCCACTTCCTCCTCTATCACATTTACAAGAGCGTATTTCCTGATGGTGGACTGTCACAGGAGGTCCCTGCATGCAAACAGGCACACACACTCTGCAACACACACACACACACATACACTCTCACACACACACACACACACACACACACACACACACACACACACACACACACACACACACACACACACACACACACACACACACACACACACACACACACACACACACATACACTCACACATACACACACACATGCAATTACACACACCAGAGCAGACAGAGATGAAGGGTCACTAACTGACCACTCCATCCATTTATGCATCTTCTTATTGTTTTTGTCTTGTTTTTTCCTCTATTCTTTCTCTATTTCTCGCTTTCTCTCTCTTTCTTGCTCTCAATCTCTCCCTCTCCTACTTCATCTCTCCCTCCCAACCTAACTCACCACCACCAACAACTCTCTCTCTCCTTCTCTCTTCCAACCTCCATCCTGCTCTCTCTTTCCTTCTCTTTCCCAACCTCCATCCTCCTCTCTCTCTCTCTGTCCCTCTCTCTCTCTCTGTCCCTCTCTCTCTCTCTCCCTCCACCCCCCTCCCCCTCCCTCACTACTTCTCTCCGACTTTCCCTCTCCTCCGCGTAGTCAAGGGAGACGGCTCCTCGGAGCTGGAGAGCTTCTTTGCCAAGAGGAAGCTGGATGAGAGCGAGGGCCACGCGGCCAGCATCGCAGAGTATCTGCAGCGTGGAGACACCGCCATCATCTACCCAGAAGCCCCCGAGGAGGTGACCCGCCTGGGAACGCCCGAGGCCAACGGGCAGGATGAGAACGATAATGGTTAGCAACCATGCTCCGACAAAATCATGTCATTTCATTCAGTATAAAGTCTATATATTTGCCATTTTTTTAAATTTAGCACAAAGTGATATTTCGCATCGAGTCATATTTGATTTTTTTATAGTAGAAATGACGGTCAATGGGCAGGATGAGAATGATAATGGTTTGCACCCATCCTCTTTAAAATCATGTCGCAATAATCAGTATTAAGTTTTGTTTTATGTTGAATATTTGATTTTTGTTATGTTGCAATGAAATTATTACCCCTTTAGGGACCACGTCTAATTGGTTTCCACATTCTTTCTCAAAATCACATACCATCGTATTTTTGTTTCTCAGTTTTGTCTATTTAGAAACCTATATTTCTGCTTCAAGAGCCTCAGATTACTAAGACTTTCTTATTCATTCTTTCTGTCTGAGTAAACGATCACTGGAGATGAATGAATTTGTGCGTGGACGTGTTTTTTTCCTCCAGTTTTGCATGTTTTAGCGCAGAGGTCATGCACAGATGTCCATGCACAGCTCTCTGTGGAGCACACATTTGCAACGTTACACTTGCGTGCAGCAAAGCACTGCACCTTTGCTTGGCATTTCTCCCATTACTCCCCAAACAGCCATTTGGTGACCCTCTGACCTCTTGCTTTCCCTCTCTCCACTCTGTTCCCTCATCACCACAACCACACACACACACACACACACACACACACACACACACACACACACACACACACACACACACACACACACACACACACACACACACACACGCACACACACACAAACACACACACACACACACACGCACACACGCACACACGCACACACACTGTACTCTACATACACGCACATACACAGACCTGGCACCCAGGACGCCGGATGACTTTGCCCAGCTGTTGACCTGCCCTTACTGTGACCGCGGCTACAAGCGGCTGACATCGCTGAAGGAGCACATCAAGTACCGGCACGAGAAGAACGAGGAGAGCTTCCCCTGCCCGCTGTGCAGCGAGGCCTTCCCATACCGCACGCAGCTGGAGCGCCACATGGCCACCCACAAGCCGCCCAGAGACCAGGTGAGGCGCCCTTTACCCTTGGCTTACCTACAAAAGGTACCTACATCGGTTTAGTATATATCTACGTGTCTTAGCCTTGTAAACTAGCCCCACCCACCAGCGACCAAAATATTTTTTTGCCTGCGAGTGGATCTAGCCTCGGACAATGCCCCAGGCCCTGAAACTGGCTGGCCAATTACAATGCAGCAGACTGGATTTGATTTGTTTTGAATCTTTGGATGCAACGCGGAAGGGGTTTTGAGGGAGTGATGACAAACTGTTGGCCAATAGGCACAGACACAGTTTGAAAAACAGCGGGTTGTTCCCTTCAACAATCTTCTGATGTCTCATTGATCGGGCCCAGACTAAATATTCACATAAATCTCACATTTAGTCTGGCTTGTCAGCCTATACATATCTAGCAATGCTGTTCTCGCTCTCTCTGTCTCACTCTCTCTGTCTCTCCATCTTGCTCTCTTTTGCACCCATCAGGTGCTCCCTTGCTTTTCTGGCATTCACTTTTCACATCACCCACAAGGCACCACAAGGCCAGGTGGAATCGCTGTGTGCTTTCGGGCTGTCTATCAATCTCTTTTTCTCTCTCTTTCTCTTACTCTTTCATACCACCCATAATCCAGTTGAGAGAGAATAGGCTTTCTCTCTTCCCATATTTTCTTCTTCATAGTATGTCTTGGCCATTACCACTCACTTTGTCTTTTTATAACCACTGAATCGAAGAAAAAAAACAGTCGTGAGTAAACCATAAGTGGTGACATTTTTTTATGTTTTTTTTTTCATCGAAGTGACCCAGTTAGTCACAGATACCATATGCTACACACCGGCTGTGTGTAGCACGTCAGAACTGGCAAGTGGGTCCTATCAGTCCCACTGCCCCACATAAATCCAATTTGAAGTTCATGCTATGTCGTTTTTGTTCCCCCCATCCAGTGCTAATTACCATTGTTCAATAAAAAAAGTAATAAAATTAAGTGCTGAGCCAAACGTGTAGATATTCTCTGAGGCGGTCATGTGATGAGTCTCCACTTGGACGTTGCTGCTTGCTCTGGCTTCCTGTGAGAATTTTGTCGAATGAACCCCAACTCCCCCCATCTCTCTCTCTCTCTCTCTCTCTCTCTCTCTCTCTCTCTCTCTCTCTCTCTCTCTCTCTCTCTCTCTCTCTCTCTGGGTCGCCAGCGGAGGCACAGCTGCGCTTTGTTGTCCTTCTCCCTCCTCAGAGAGCCCCCGCCCACGGTGATGGGTGTGTGGGATGTGTTAGCAGCACATCCAGTTCCTTAAAATCAGCCCCATTCTTTGCATTAGCACTCCCCGCAAGGAAACTGATTTGGCGGAATGACAAGGGTAGCAGTTAGGATGACTACATTCACTGGTGTAGTGTTAGTCTCACGTCAGACCTGACAACTTCATTTTCACTTATTCAAGAGATTGAACTGTCACTTAGTAGCCATTTTTATTCTTTTGGGTCACATATTTTGAAAAAAAAAAACTTTGTTTGTTAGAGGTGGAATTGTAATTAGTGTAAAAACATGTAACTGTTTAGCTTTCACCCGACATCTTACCAGCTTAGTAAGCCCTTCTACACACACACACACACACACACACACACACACACACACACACACACACACACACACACACACACACACACACACACACACACACACACACACACACACACACACACACACACACACACACACGGATCACGGATGTGCGGCGCGCTACACCTTCAGACAGACTTAAACATGAGCAGATGGCCCACTGTGATCTAGAGTATCCTAATCCTCAGATGACTTAAAGTGTTTGTTTATTTGCTCTAAGGGGGTTTTTCCTCAAAGCGGGCCGTAGGAGTTTGCACAGATTCACAACTGTGTGCATGTGTATCTGTATGTGTAGGCCTATGTGTTTTTTCCCCCTCGTTGGTTAAATTTTGAGCTGCGGTTGCGCTGTGTCTCACATATAGCCATATGTTCCACATTTCCTAACATCAAAGCACCACAACCTGTAATATCTTTTCCTAGCTATTTTTTTTTTTTTTTTACAAAGATAACACAATTGTAATGGGAGGAGTGGAAGTAGTTGCACAACATACAATTACAGTAATTATGTATTTTCACTTTTTCTTGCACACAAGACACATTTTGATCAGATGTAGCCTGTCCCAACCCACACACATAAGACTGTTGTTAGCGTGGGGTAGACATTTTAAAATGAACACTGTATGTCTCCTTTGGGGAATTTCATTTGAATTCTAAATGACATGGCACAATTGTTCATATCACATTTTTACATATCCATATCATTTCAACCGGCATATTGTCATATTTTTAATATTTTTGTTTATTATTATGTTTTTGTCAAAAAGACTTCATTACTACGTATCTATTCTCATGTTACAAATTCTCTTTTTTTGTCTTTCAGCAGCCCCAGATCATAAGTAATGAAGCTGCCACTAACCGGAAGTTCAAATGCACTGAGTGTGGCAAGGCGTTCAAGTACAAGCATCACCTGAAGGAACATCTTAGAATCCATAGCGGTAAGTTGAAAACTTGTTGAAAAATGTATTAACAATTGATTTGTCTGAAAACTATAGTAACTGTACTATAAAAGTGTCAATTTGAAAAAGCAGAACAAATAAGAGTAAGCAGAAATAATACATAGCAATCATATAACTTTGTTCAAAATAATCATTTTTGAGTCTGATCCTGCACAAACTTTGAACAAATGTTTTTTTTATGTAATTTGTGTGCCATATTTTAATTAGGTTGTGCAAATAAACATGACTCATCTCCTCTCCTCTCCTCTCTTCTCTTCTCTTCTCTTCTCTTCTCTTCTCTTCTCCTCTCCTCTCCTCTCCTCTCTTCTCTTCTCTTCTCTTCTCTTCTCTTCTCTTCTCTTCTCTTCTCTTCTCTTCTCCTCTCCTCTCCTCTCCTCTCCTCTCCTCTCCTCTCCAGGTGAGAAGCCGTATGAGTGCTCCAACTGTAAGAAGCGCTTCTCCCACTCGGGCTCCTACAGCTCCCACATCAGCAGCAAGAAGTGCATCGGCCTGATCGCCATCAACGGCCGCGTGGGACGCAACGGTGTGGGCGGCGGCCCCAACAGCAAGCCCGGCTCCTCCCCCAACTCCACCGCCTCCTCCCCGGGCAGCCCCGCTCTGGCTCAGCTCCGCCACAAGCTGGAGAACGGCCGTCCCGGGATGACCGCAGCAGACCACCACGCCGACATCAAGGCCGAGCCCATGGACTTCGCTGAGTACCGTCTCATGATGCAGCAGGAGTTCGGAGGACATCACCACCCAGGGGGTTATGTCAACGGAGGTGGTGGGAGGGGCGGCGGGAGCCCCCTGGGAGTCCATGCTCCTTCCCAGAATCCACTGCAACACCTTGGGATGGGGCTGGAGTCTTCCTTGCTGGCACATCCCATGATGGCCAACAACCTGAGCGAAGTGCAGAAGGTCCTGCAGATCGTTGACAACACCGTCTACAGGCAGAAGCTGGCGGACGGCAACCCTGAGGACATCTCCAAGCTGAGGGCCTACATGAAGGAAGTCGGGGCTCAGATGGAAGAGCAGAAGCTTGCGCTGGCCGCCTCTCCCAGGTTCCCCGGTGGCGTCGGCCACAACAGCCCCACCAAAAGCATTATCGACTACACCCTGGAGAAGGTCAACGAGGCCAAGGCCTGTCTCCAGAGCATCACCGAGGACTCAAAGAGGCGGGTGATGGACATCAAGAAGGAGAAAGGCCCAGACCACCACCATGGGGCGGACGAGAAGATGAGAGAAGACAGGGACGGCCAGTTTGCGCCGTTCTCCTGCCAGTACTGCAAGGAGACCTTCCAAGGGCCCATTCCCCTGCACCAACACGAGCGGTACCTCTGCAAGATGAACGAGGAGATCAAGGCTGCACTGAAGCCGAACGAAAGTCTTACTCCGAACCACCGGGGGATGTTCTCCGAACAGCAGGCCATGATGCTGCAGTCAGCCCTGTCTGAGCGGGGAGCCACCAGCCCCATTAACCTCTTCAAGGACCATGTGTCCGTCCTGAAAGCGTACTTTGCCATGAACACCGAGCCAAACTCTGAGGAGCTGCTGAAGATCTCCATTGCCGTGGGTCTTCCCCAGGAGTTTGTCAAGGAGTGGTTCGCACAGTGGAAGGCCCAGTCGCTGCAAAACGCGTCCAGGAAACGGTCCAGGTCACCTGCCCCTGAGCGAAGCAGCGTGGACAGCAACCATGGCCTGGCTCGGGAATCAGCACTTGCCAGATCCCCCATTTCCCTTGCCCAGTACGCAGAGGCCGTCTCAGAGCACCAGCGCAATGGTGACATGGGGCACAGACTAAGCAAACCCCACCAGTTTACAGGTGTGAGGCGTGAGATGGGGGACAAACCACTGGACTCCTCCTTGGACCACTTGAGAAGTGACACATCTTCACCCTTGAACCTCTCGTCCACCTCCTCCAAGAACTCATACAGTAGCTCTTACACTCCAAACAGTCTTGCCTCCGAAGACGCTCACGTTGACGCTCCACTGGATTTGTCACTGCCAAGACACCTAAGGGACCTCAAGCCGGAGCGCAAGCCCAAGGTCAACGGCTTCACTATCGAGCGCAGCAACGAGCCCCTAAAACACGAGAAGGGATCCGATCCTCTGGATCTGGCCCACATCAAGAAGGAGTTCAGCGGGTCCAACAACAACAACGGCATGGCTAACAACCACAACAACGAGAGCCAGCAGGAGAAGAGCTCCAGTCCCATATTTGGCATCAACCCCTTTGGTGGGGGTCATATGTACACTTCGCTTCCACCACATGGGGCTTTTCCACCGCCCACCTTCATGCCTCCTGCCCAGGCCAGCATCCCAGGGCTGAGGCCCTACCCAGGGTTGGACCCCATGAGCTTCCTGCCACACATGGCTTACACTTACGCCGCTGGGGCTGCCACGTTTGCAGAAATGCAACAGCGGAGGAAGTACCAACGAAAGCCCGGCTTCCAGGTATGGTAGATTTGGCACGTTTTCTAAAATTTGACCTGAAATGATTAAAAAATGTTATACTCATATATTTTGTTAATATGCTGTTAAAATATATTGCTTCGTCTTTTAAATACGATATTGACATAACATGGTTGTGTTTTAACCTTGCAGTAAAATAAATTAGTTCTATTGACTGAAAATCACATTTTTCTGTGGAATTACCTAAGTGGGTGCTGTGTCTGAATTGGTCAGATTAAGAGGCCCTCTTTACCTAAGAAGGTACCTCCGTTGTTTTTGTGCAAAAGCATCTTCCTTAAAACCCAAAATGCCCATATGTTGCCCCTTCCTAGACATCTCCTGGGAACGAGGGTCTTAGCACAGGTTACAGAGATAAGCCCTGTCCAGACTTGGGATCAAACATAGCAACAGAAGGTGTCTACCGTTGTAGGTGACAGGTGTGGCTCACCAATAGTATTGCGAGGCAAGACAAAAAAATCTGCTTTTCTCACAGGGGGAGCCACTGAGAAAAAAAACCCTCCCCTCCGACTAATCCCCACTTTGCTCCCATAGACATTGAACTACCATCGTCAAGCACCTTGCTCTGTTCATCTGTGACCGTAAACTAAACAAAAATGTGGGGGTTTGTTTTTCGCACAGGGGGAGCTACTGGACAGCACAGCAGACTATCTGTCAGGCTTGGAAGACCTGACAGACACCGATTCCCTGCTCTCACGGAAGAAGATTAAGAAGACAGAAAGTGGTATGTACGCGTGTGACTTGTGCGACAAAACATTCCAGAAGACCAGTTCCCTCCTAAGACACAAATATGAGCACACAGGTATATAAAGTTCAGACACTTCTTTTTTACCCCCCCTCATTATCCACTTTTGAACCTCCCCCACCTCCAACCCCACATTTGTTTTGTTGTTTTTTTATCCATCTTATTTTCTTGTTTTCTTTTTTTCCGCTCTCCCATACCCTTACCAGTGTTTCACTCCATCCATGCATTTTTTAAGTTGTATAACCTTTAACATGTTTCTTTCCTTTTGACAGGCGTTAGCTTAAGTTTGTCTCACATGGTGAATTCAAATTGAAGGGCCCTAAATAAATATATATACGTAGCTCAGCATATGGGCACAATATTGTCTTAGTTGAAATAGATAATATTTATTTTTTTACACCAATAGTAGACATTATACATAAAGTGCGCACAATATGTTGTGTATGAATACTGCATAGTGTGCCAAAAACTACCGGTATTTTTTCAACGACACATTTCTTTAAGCACGTTAAGACCACATAATCAGCGGCAGTGGAAGGGTCGTTAGTCAGTCAGGATAACAAACATACCAACCAAGAGCCAGGTGCATATGAGACTAATGTGTGTGTCTGTGTGTGGCATTTCTCTGCCTCGATGTGACCACCCCCTACACCACTCCCTACATACATCCCACCACCACCACCACCACCACCACCCCACACACCCACCCATCCACTGCCTACCCCCGCCACCACCACCTCACTCCCCCACCCCACCTCACCACCTCCACCATGGGGACTCCTCTCTTTCACTAGCTTGCATCATCCTCGGCCCGCATTCCTCGGTGCAGGAATGCGCGGTGAGGAATCCGCTGTCTCGCCTATTTTTGAACTTGATGGGGGGAGGCCGACTGGGTGAGCTGCAGGAGGAGGAGGAGGAGGAGGTGGTGAAGGTGGAGGAGGAGGAGGTGGAGGTGGTGGAGCAAAGTTGGCTGGCTCGGTGGCTGGGTTGGGTCGGGGGGGTAAAAGGGGAATAGTGTGTGTGTGTGTGTGTGTGTGTGTGGGGGGGGGTCATCTCAAGTATGGCAGCTATGGGAGGCGTCACAAGCATTCCTCGACTATCTATGGGCCAAGAATACAGTACACACATTCATCTCTCAACACATCTGCGCTTCGAAAACTTGTGTGCCTGTGTGCTTGTCTACGGGGGGTTAATATATTTAGATAAGAGCAAGGCAGATGACACATAAAAAAACTTTACAGTCTTTCATTGAACTTGACTGTGCATTTGTCATCAATACATACAGTACATACATACATACATACATACGTATACATGTACATTCAATGAATCTCATATGGGCTGAGGGGACAGGGAAGTAAGCAGAGCAAGCAGTGTGAAAATATATTTAGAGTATTTATAGTTTGTGTATACTGGTGTGTGTGGGGGTATGTGATCGGGGATGATTGACAGAGAGAGAGAGAGACAGAGAGAGAGAGAGAGAGAGAGAGAGAGAGAGAGAGAGAGAGAGAGAGAGAGAGAGGGAGAGAGAGAGAGAGAGAATGAACAAGTGAGCGAGAAAGTATGAGAGAGAGAGAGCAAGAGTCAGTGAGTGAGCAGGGGGGGGTGGTTGCAGATCCTTTTACACGTCACACTGTCACAAGGAGCCTGACTTAACCAAGCATTTTTAATCTGGAGGCATGATGTCATTAGGCATACATGCAGGCCGGCCGCGGTGTTCTGATGCGGCCCGCCCGCCCGTCCATCCGTCCGTCCGCCCGTGTGCCAGCCCGCGCGCACGCACGCCTCAGTTTCACCTTGTGCCACACGGTGTGCTAATCACCTGATCTCTGCTGGCTGCATTCAACACAGTCACAGACGGCCTCAGAATAGCATGCCTGGATTGTCACTTAGCCTAGCCAGCCTCCTATTAGGGTGCTCCCTCCGCGGTGAACCAATGCTAAATAAGGCCTGAAATGCAAGATGGTGGATGTTAATGAAAGAATAACAGTGTCTTACTTGACTTGACTTGACTGACTGACTGAATGCTGACTCATGAGGGAATCGACATACAGTGTTGTACTTTGGTGTCATTTTCAAATGTCTATTGAACATTACGTTAATGTTCGTTACGTTATGAATATAATGTAACATTGAACGACTTGTTTTTTAAAATAAATAATAGCTGGCTTTTTTTTAACTTCAAGCTCTGAAATGATTAGCCAACAAAGTCATTGAAGATGCCGAAACAGAAAGCCTTTTGCGAGAATAGCTTGACATGTTGAAATATCTGTGTCTGTGGTGGTTTATGAGGAGTTAAAGTTATACTATGCTGGCAAGCCAGGAAAAAGTATTCAATTTCTGAGATACTTTGTAATTTATTGTTTTGGACGAGACCCATGCAAGGCAGCCATGCGCTAACCCCCCTCGCCCCTGTGTGTCCCTGTGTCTCCGCAGGCAAGAGACCCCACCAGTGCCAGATCTGCAAGAAAGCCTTCAAACACAAGCACCACCTGATCGAGCACTCGCGCCTCCACTCGGGCGAGAAACCCTATCAGTGCGACAAGTGCGGCAAACGCTTCTCCCACTCGGGCTCCTACTCGCAGCACATGAACCACCGCTACTCCTACTGCAAGAGGGAGGCGGAGGAGCGCGAGGCCGCCGAGAGGGAGGTGCGGGGCGAGGGCAAAGGAGGCACCCCTCTGGGAGGAGGAGGAGGCGGAGTAGGAGGAGGAGGAGGAGGAGGGCCGCTCATGGAGCCCACCGAACTGCTCATGAGGAGGGCCTACCTGCAGGGCCTCGGGCCCCTGGGGCCGTACTCCGACCCGGAGGACCAGGCGGAGGACGGGCGTCACGGGGGCCGAGGAGGTGGAGGCGGTGGTGGTGGTAACACCATCCTGCGAGACGGCTCGGAGGGAGGAGGCCAGGGAGGGGTCAAGGAGGCGGAGAACGGAGCGTACAGGGAAGTGATGGACAGGCGGGCGGGAGGGGAGGTGAGGTTTGGTGGAGGAATGGGGGAGGAGGAGATGATGGAGGCTGAGGAGGAGGAGGAGGAAGAGGAGGAAAGGGAAGGGCACGGGAGGAAGAGCCCGGCGATGAAGGACGACGAGGGCAGGGAGATGGGAGGAGAGATGAGGGGTGCGGAAGAGAAGGACAGCTCGCCTGGAGGGAAAACGGAGAGCAAGTCAGACCGTGAAGAGGAAGAGGAGGAGGAGGAGGAGGAGGAAAAGGAGGACTCTCATTAACTACTACTGCATTTTTTGGATACAAGCTTCCAGCATTCTTTTTTCGCCCTTTTTTTTCTTTTTTTTTGTCTTTCACACTTTCTCATGTGCTTGGTTTCCCTTCTTCGACTCCCGTGGCAGACTTGAAGCCAAATTTGTTTTAGCAAAAAAAAAAACAACAACAACCAACAAACAAACGAACATACAGACAGACAGACAAACAAGCAAACGAGAAACACACTGCTGTGGTGGCCGAGTTGTTCAAGTGTGTGCCTGAGGCTCTAGAGACCATGAAAGCAAGTCGCGTGTCAAAGTGTGGCAAAAAGGACAAAAAATGTAATAGTCAAGGCTGGGTGGGATTGTTTAAAAATCCGTATTATGCAAAGTATAAGTAATAATGTTCATCATTATGAAATAATAAATAAAAAAATGAAGTTCTTTTTTATGTACAGCATGGGCGCCTCAAAAGTTGTTTGGTGCTGATGTCCTAAACCCCTGTGTTTCATTGTGTGTATAGCACAAACCAGGAAATTGCACTCTGTTAAATCACTACAGAAAAAGAAGAAATATTAGAAAAAAATGAAGTGTTGCCTATGTGTACACGTCTTGTCAACGTGTCTGCAGGCACAGTAGCAGTGCGCTGGTGTAATATTATGTCTACCACTTATTGTGACGTCCTTGGTTTTGCCCTTCCTATATTTGCCAGACCAGCCACACATCCTGGGCCTCGCTCTGACTCTTTTGTATGTGAAACAATGCTATTTAAACAATACCTGTACCTGTTTTCAACATGTCTGAAGTCTTAAAACGACTGGGGACGCGGGTGGGGTGGTTTGGGGCGGGCAATTACAGGGAAAGGGGAGATTGAAGCTGTGTTGGGCTCATTGTCTGGTGTGTTGTTGCGAGCCTCACTTTTGTGTTTCTTTTTTTAAAAGAAAAAGCCTTATATGCAAACCCTCTCACCTGTGTGTATCTTAAAGTGCCATCCTTGTACAGCGCAACGCAAAGTTTACTTGTGTTTCTCTTTGCGCCGGCTTCAGTATTAAATAAACTATTCACCCTGTTCTTTGAAGTACCTATGTCAGTATTAGTATAGCTAGACTGCAGTTCTTTAGTTTACATATGTCTGTGCAATTTTCAGTATTTTCATGTTTTTTGTCAGTATTACTTTTTTTGTTCTTATTTTTTTCCAAGTTCAAATTTCATTTGTTTTAAATTTAAAATACCATTTTATTTATGTGACTCATTTTATATTTCCTAATTTTATTTATTTCATACTGTAGTGTACAGTATTATAGTTCCTCAATATATAGATATATTTTAGTAAAAGGATCCTGTCATTGATTAATGGAGCAAATTTTACATAAAAAAGAGCATTTATTGTATCAGGAACCATTCATTGTACAATGCAATGTTAAAATTTTCTTTTAATTGTTCTCTTTCCTTCACTTTCCAGATACTGGAAACTCAAAAATTTGGGAACTTTTGATACCGTACTGTGAAAACACTGTATTTTTGACTGAAAGAAGAAAAATTCCACTTTATTCTTTTTTTTTAGCTAAAGAGATGAAGAGGGACTGATGTTAATGGGATTCTTGAAATGTCTGTTGAAGTGTAATTGAATTTTTAATTTGTAATTTCTCTTGGAAATGACCTTGCTCGAATAAATGTAGCCAAATTAATTTTTTGGGGGTGAGAGATCTAATTTACTGCACACACATTTCAAGACACAGAACAATATCACAGATAATCCACACAAGCATTTAAGTTTCCATCTTAGTATACTCATTTCTGTAATTGGACCATTTGATAGCACAGCGAATAGAACAATATTAGGCATAAAAAGCACATGTGATGTGGGTCCAAATTATTAAGGCTCACTAGAAGATTCTGATTCATGATCATGCGGCAGTAAGAAGATGAGGATGATTAGCGGAGAATGAGAGATGTATTTCATGTGGAGCTTTGTGACACAGAACTGAAGTTATGTTTCAATCCGTAGTCCTTTATAGTCAAAACCTTTCCTCCCTTCCTCGCTATCTCTTTATCCCTCATAGCTTTCTGTAGCTGTATTTCTCTCTCTCTCTGTCTCTCTGTCTCTCTCTCTAGAGAGGATATATGTGCAGTGCGTATAGGTTGTGCCAGGCCCATATGCAGCCATAGCAATACACTAATCATAATATTATGGGACTCCGCCTCATTAATCTTTTAAATGGTTATTTGCACAGTTCAATAATTTGAACTTTTACCTTCTGATGTGGGTTTAATTTTGAGTGGCAACTTTATCAGAGTGTTTCAGAGAGGCTAAAATTACATTAGGCTCTTTGATGTTGAGTGATGCTGGCTGAAGTGAAATTGCCATCAGCTGCTGCTTGCTGCCAACAGCCTTGAACTGTGGAAGTTCGATCTGAAGAATTAGGCTACATTAACCGTGACCTGCCCAATTTAACTCTTAATAGGAGAAGCAGGGAGCTGAACTCATTAAAGAGACACTATATGAACTGGACTACTCAGTCATAGTTTCAGCCTTTTCCTATACGGTTATGTGAAGTAAAAGGACCTGTAAGAGGTGTGAGGTGATGCCAATTAGGAATTGTTATGCGACTAAGGGGTCTTACACACCAGGGCGGTAAAGCGTTGCGGAACGGCCGCGTTTTTTACCGGCGTCGGTGAAAATACATTGAAACCTATCTGTCCTTACACACCAACCGGCGGTAGTCGGGCGCTAAGGGCGAAATATACCAAAGCTGAATGGAGCGGTCGCGGGACGAATGCGGTCTTTCTGCTTAGTTTCGGCCTGTGTGTTTTTCTCTGCCTTTCACACTGACAGCGTCGGCGTGCGCGGCCAGTCCTGTTCAAAGCCCTCCCCACAGCCAAAGCGTGCTACTTTGCCATTCATTTGAACGAGACACCGCCGGTCGCCGGCGTGAAAAATACGCTCGAGTTCTATTTTCCAAATGCAGCGCGGCGCGGAGCCGGCTCCCGCGCCGCTGACGCCCCACTACTGCCGGTTGGTGTGTAAGGACAGATATGTTTCAATGTATTTTCACCGACGGCGGTAAAAAACGCGCCCGTTTCGCGAGCTTTACCGCCCTGGTGTGTAAGACCCCTAAGATGAGCCACCGCGGTTAAAGTGAATGGAAGACAGCTAAGCATATAGGCCACTGTAGAGATATCCACAAAGTTAAAAAAGGCATAGGGCCTACATGGCCCTACCATGGCTGATATGGTACAGCACACGTTTACCACTCGGCCGACCCGGGTTCGATTCCCGGTCCGGGTCCTTTGCCGGTCCTTCCCCCTCTCTCTCTCCCAGCTCACTTCCTGTCTCTCCTTCACTATCCTGTCTCACAAAAACCAATAAAGGCTGAAAAGCCCCAAAAAATACTTTAAAAAAGGCATACATTAGGGTGTGTATGTAAACAAAAAAAAGGAGGTGGGGAAAGACAAGGGGAATAATATCATCCCCACATAGAATATGCAATATAGACATGGATAAAATTTGTATAGAGCCTTTCTTTAGTTGACCTATATCATGTAGACTACAGTAGTCTATATTCCTCCCATATATATTTTGTCAGTATTAAATAGTCTTTATTGCCACACGAGTAATCTAAAATGTGCAATGTGTATGCAATGATAATGGATAACATATTAGGCCTACTTGTAATAGCCTATAGGCTATATTTCATTGGCTTTGGCCGATATGTGTCCACACACAGAATATCTATTTGAACACATCACAATAATAGGCTAATATAGGCTATGCATTTTTTTTGTTAAATAATACCAATTAAATCATACTCTAAAGAAAAAAAGAAACACACAGTAGGCTACTGAGAGCGCCTGAGATGAGCATGCGATGACGCCATTACGTTTGCGTATGATGTAGTAAAGCGACGTTTCAAGAACCAGGAAGAGGTGAGTGCATTTCTGATTTTACACTAGGCACGACCCGTGCCGTCTGCTTCTGAAACAAAATACCCTATTGGGCTAAAAACTTAAATTCTTAATCCGAGACGATTTGCACTTCTTCCAGTGTAGCCTACCTCAATTTCAAACCATTAAATCGTTAGTTTCAGAACGCAGAATGTCACGCCAAACTTATTTTCTGATACCAGGTTGTACGCTGTGAGGATGGATTGTAGCCTGCTCACAGGGAAAATGAAATCGTTTGAGACACAAAGCGACGCACGTTACAATCTAACGCATGGTTAATGCCAATGCTAGTGATCTGTCATGGACTGACGTTCGCCGGTTGTTTGTGAAATACGAGATGCAGCTTTCGATGGTTACTTTCCTCCAGGCTATCATTTCATCTGGAGATGACCACGTGTTCGTCACGACTGTTTTTGTGTTTGAGACAGGCTCTCCGCATTCTTAAACTCAGTCACATGCTTCTAAACCTAATAAAGAAAGCCATAAAGTCATGTTTAATCAACATGCTATTCAATCTCAATGAATACGTCCTTCTCGACAAATGAGTGTGTATCTGTAACCTACAGCCCCACTCAACCCCCCCCCCTCCATGGATAGAACTAACCATTCATTTATTTAATAATGCTCAGCATGTGTATCCCCGTGACTCAGCTGTATTTGTAGCCTATGATGTCTCAAAACTTACAAAAAAAGGCAATGCATAATAGTATGAATGAATAACCACACTGAAGAAGACACAAGACAAAATGGCTTTGCAATTTAGTGAATGCTAAAATGCAGTCATATCAGAAGCTGTTACTTTTTCAATTGGGTGCGTGCAACAATGTTGCGACTTGTTTCAGGACTGCCCCTAGAATGGGATGAGTCCTTTTTAAGCCATGCTGAGTGGAAGCAATTGACACTCACATAATTTGATTGTAGGCTATAATATCAATGAAAGGGCGCTGAATTTTTGGTGTAATCCTAAACAGCACTTTACACAGCCTGGGTGACTATTTAAAATAACAATCTCTTCCGCCCAATTTACATAGGCCTAGTTGTCTCCATGATTTTCATATGCTGTGTTACAGAAGAAATAATAAAAAAAACCCTAAACAAACAAAACTAGAAATGCACTCAAGTGCAGACCTCCGCCAAGGAAGCTGTTTGATAGAAGATTTGACTATGTTACACCCTCATTTTTTCTCAATTCTTTCTGTTGTGTTTTTGTGGAGTTAGAAACTGGAATGTCAAAATTCGCCTTATGTCGCAATGGTGTAGAAACTTTTTGAAAAATCCTGGATCTCCATCGTGATCCGAATCACTACCAAAATTTAATTGCTCCTTTTGTCATTTCCAACCACTCCACAAAATTTCATCCAAATCCGTTCATGACTTTTTGAGTTATGATGCAGACAGACAGACAGACAGACAGACAGACAGACAGACAGACAGACAGACAGACAGACCAACACAACCAAAAACATAACCTCCTTGGTGGAGGTAACAAAATTCCATTTCAGTTTCACAGTTCCACTTCTACATAAACCCATTAGAGGTCCAAAGGTAACACAGTCATCTACGTAATTCTGGTGCTATAACTGAAAACTCTACTGTTCTGTAACCTTGGCAGAAGGAAGAACCTTGGCACTATACCACTCTATACCAGTCTATACCAAGTCACCACTTAGCAAGGCGAATATTTTTTTTAGAGAACATGGTTTATGTGTAGCCTAGTGTTCGCCATTCTTCCCTGAAGGCTGCACGTGCCTGTACTATGGGGCCCTTCATGCTTAGAGCCAGATTGGCCCGGTCGCTCCTCAATTCTGTCAGAGAGAGAAGACTGCCAGCCATAGCCATACTGAGCTCGCTGCCTGCCTCGCCTCGCCTCGCCTGAACGCTCAATTCTCCCCTTCACACAAGCGTGGAGAGATTAGCATGTTTCAACTTTCCCCCGTAATTACAGCCGTGCTCTCTCTTTCAGTGGATCCTTTAATGATTAGCGTTAGCATAAAGCCAGGGTATGAGGGACGCGACAGCCTCAATTAAAAAAGACGAGCGAAAGAGAGAGAGAGAGAGGGAGAGGGAGAAGGAGAGAAAAAAAGTCACTTCTCAGTCACTCCACTGAAACCTTAATCCGTGGAAAATGTTAGCCTTCTTCTCGCTTCTTTTAATGTGAGATCAAAGGCGTTATGAATAGTTTTACAAGCCCCCATGTCTGATATGCTAACCCCATGAAAGTGGCATTGTCAGAGAGTCGAAATCCTCACGCCCACTCTCACTCTTATAATGAAAAGGTTTGGAGAGACATTAGTCAACATTTTATATGGGTGACATTGTGTGAAATGAAATGAAGCTCCACCTCAACAGCTAAGTAGCAAGTGGTGCATGCACGCAAGAGAGAGAGAGAGAGAGAGAGAGAGAGAGAGAGAGAGAGAGAGAGAGAGAGAGAGAGAGAGAGAGAGAGAGAGGCTACCTTGCAGCATTGTAGGTGGAGAGTGAGAGTCATTAGGTTGAGAGTGATCTCATAAAAAGTCACGCTGCTGAAATTGTGATATCCCACATCTTATTTTCTGTTAAGTCATTGAGGTGGCCTGGCGGTAGGGTACTGGGTTACTACGCCGGCGACCCGGGTTCGATTACGGCCTGGGTGATTTGCTGATCCTTCCCCACCTCTCTCTCCCCACACTCACTTCCTGTCATAATCTCCATTTTCCTATCAATAAAGGCACAAAAGCCCCTAAAAATATATCTTTTTAAAAAAGTCATTGAAGTTAGTTTCAATAATTTCGATGAGCAGAGCTTTGACTGGTCAGTTAAATTACCACCACCAGATTAATATCACCATTACTAAACTTTGCACTTTGGCGAAATGACTCATTGTAAAATACTGCCCCCATCAAGTGAAGTGCTTCCACAGAAATGTTCTGGCGATTGTGGTGAGGGATGGACGTGAGTGTGCAAGTCTCTTCAGCCATATTACATAATTTAGTTTTGTGACCACCAGCCTTCGGCCGGCCACACACTTAGTGGTGTAGATCTTCAGCGGGTGAAATGCAATATGTGTAGAGTTTCTATGATGTATCTTGGTAGTTCTTCTTTTAGTGTTACTGTATCCCTTGGCAGATACATGAACATACAGTCAGACCAAGAAGGGAGCAGAATGACAGTGATCTGTGCGTATTCTTCTTACATCACCATGGTGACATTGCGTGAAGCGTATACGATGTGGTTTGTTCCATCCGGACTAGCTAAGGCCATTGAAGCATACAGTGTGTGGACTAATTTATTTACAGAAACACAGACAGACAGACAGACAGACACACACACACACACACACTCACACACACACACACACACACACACACACACTCACACACACACACACACATATATTTGTAATTAGATTAAGTAGTAACAGGTGAATATGGAAACGAAGAAAGAGGGATTTTCTTTCCCCATCTTTTTCTTCATTTTCTCCCCTCCCGAGAGCCTTTTATTCACTTTTCGCTTGCATAGTTATCAGCTTCGTCCTCAATCTGCCGTTTCCTGTGCACCACTTTAGGGGAGTCTTTAATTTGATCTATCATCCAGGCCGAATCAGCCCTGCAGAAAGACCACATCACTTTTAGCCCTCTCCTTCCCTGTCAGACTCCATTGCGGATGATGCTACACACACACACACACACACACACACACACACACACACACACACACACACACACACACACACACACACACACACACACACACACACACACACACACACACACACACACACACACACACACACACACACAGAGTTGTCCACGGATGGCCAGAGGGAGTAAAAAGGAGGTGTCAAGTAGTGGCATGCACGCTCCGACGATCCCTGTTCCTGGGAGCTTGTCGCCAGTCAACATAAACCTATCCACCCACTTCTTGCGCGTTCGTTCGTTTGCTCGTTTACCCCCCCGGGGGCCACACGGAAGATTTCTTGCAGTGCTGAGTCCCCCCCCGCCCCCCCCATCGCCCGCCCCGTCAGGATTGGTGGGAGCATTCGCCTTGACATCCCTCTGCACGTCCTCATTGGCCATCTTAATACATTCGTTTTGTGTTTTTTTTTTCTTGTTCTTCTCTTGTTTTTTTTTCTCCGTGTTCTTTCTCTCTGTCTTATGAAATCTGATCTCCCTATTTTGCTCTGCCCACCAGGCCCCCGAAAAAAGTGTAGCGAGATCTGAGTTGCATTTTCAACGCGCTGGAGTGTGGGCGGTTGTGTGAGAGGTTGATATATATCAATAATTCCGTGCATAGTACACAGAATCATGTTGATCTGTGTTCAGGTAATGATGGATATTGCATAAATAACGTATTCGAGCGACCTGGAAGTGCCTTGTTGTGGCTTTATTATCACAATCAATTATTGTGTTAACAGTGACTTGATGCCCATGGCATGAGGTGTTTATCTAACAACACTGCCTTCCTTTTGCTTGCTTTATTCTTATTCGTGCTGCTGTCAGATCTAAGTGCACATACAGCAACACCGCCTACACAGATGTTGTCTCTTGTGTAAACATGCTCCTCTTCGTGGAATTTAAATGAACAAAATGTTATGTGAGACTGCACAGAGTTTGGCAACACATTTCTATTGCTTAAGTAGTGTCAATTTTTTGAGCACTCGTTCCCGTTTTTTACCCCATAGCTTCTTTGAGGTTACACAGATAGACACCCCCCCCCAACAGGCACAAATGTATGTACGCGGACACACGCACGCACGCACGCACGCACACACACACACGCACACACACACACACACACACACACACACACACACACACACACACACACACACACACACACACACACACACACACACACACACACACACACACACACACACTCCTCCTCCTCCTCCTCCTCTCAGCATCTTCTGTATCTAGTGCTAATCAAGCTATGCTGTCTGTGAGTTTCACTGGTTTTCCCAGTGGAGCTGAGTAGCTAGTGTAGCTTGTGTTTCATACGCTGAGGAGGTGTCGTTGTGAGCGGCATGCTGTGAGCTGCACAGTGTCTTGAAAGTGGTAGAGAAATGACTCGTCAGTACACAGCCAGAAGGGCTGGTGTTGCTGCTCTGTCACCTTGGCTGTGGCACAGGGGTTTCCCTGCATGTGTGTGTCGCGTCTCGTTGTGAGGGGGCGAGCGAGTGTTTTGACATTAACCCCTTCGCTTTCCTGTCCCTGTTTTGAGGTTGAACGGTTTTCTGACACGCCATGTAACCTACCTGTATAAAAGCACTCGGTGGCGCGGTTAAGGTACGATGACGGCCTCTAACAAAGAAAGCCCACTCATGTCAGGTTTTCAAAGCGCAATGGAAAACCCCTCAAACTAAGACACACTTCTGTCTTTCTCTCTCTCCTAGTCACCAGTGCAGAACCGTTGAGACAGAGAGACTATTTTATTTATTTATCACTGTCCCTATTAGTTCTGGTAGTCATATCGAAAAAAGGTATGTTCTCCGATAATTAGTCACTTTGAACCTTGTGTGTTGTGTGGTTTGCCTGAAGCTCTCCAAAATGACATTAGCCACAGTCTGAACACAAGTCATGAGTGTTGCAAAGCAGGAGGCATCAAAGGTCAGTTTTGCCATGGCTGCGCGAGTGTGCTACGGCGTAAATGTCAAAGTTGTTTGGTCCTCATCCGCAAAAGCTTCTCTCTCTTGTGATCCCGCGGCGGCCCAATAAATTCCATGTCTTCAAGGACCCTCATTATTCACTGCAAAGATCATTTCATTATTCAGTCAGTGCATTGAATATCAGTTGCATTCCTGTAGCGCTCCACTTAGCTACTGCCGTTATGCTATACGAGGGGCACAAACCACAGCATTCCATGAATGTCCAAAGCATATTTTTCTTTGGTGGGGGAAATAATGGAGTCGACATGGCTGCAGGGACTTTTGTTAGATCCCTTGTATAATTTGAATTGTTGGCAAGGTTTTTTAGGTCCCGGGCTCTGGTCCGTGGTTTGGTCCAGGGTATCCCCCCATCACTGTACCTCTTGATTGCTTTTGAAGTTCAACTGGAAAACAGTCTTGACAGACGTCTTACATGTACATCCATGAATGTCAGCCCTGTTTAGAAAAAAGAAAAAAGGTCACTGAATTATATGCTTTTGTGTCATGCAGTATGGTTGGAGGACTGGAACATGTTAACATGTTGCCCTCTTGTTTGACATTTTGGGCTTGGCCCTTTGTTATTTTTCTCCATCATTTCCCTTCTCTGTCGCAGGTGTCACTTGTCACTCTGCTGCCCATGAGTGTGTTACTGGTGGAGCCGTTCTACGGGGGTTCACACAAGCAGCTGATTGACCTGCTGAAGGAAAACATCGACGACTGCGTGGTCTACAGCCTTCCAGCCAAGAAATGGCACTGGAGAGCGAGAACTTCAGCACTGCACTTCATGCAGAACATTCCAGAAAGTCCCTCCTACAGGTTAGGGCTGACTTGATTGACCTTTTTTCCCCCCAGAAAATTAGGCCTTGATTACACATAATGGGTGGATGATGGATAAGGACTGTCCATGTGTCACTCAAAGGGATGCAAATGATTGATTAATTTATTAATCGTTAGTTGATTGCCTTATCGATCAA
Source organism: Engraulis encrasicolus (assembly GCF_034702125.1). Classification (NCBI taxonomy): domain Eukaryota; kingdom Metazoa; phylum Chordata; class Actinopteri; order Clupeiformes; family Engraulidae; genus Engraulis; species Engraulis encrasicolus. The sequence goes on from NC_085869.1 coordinate 52,917,747, forward strand.
CTTACAATTAATTGATAAGCTGCGTCCCCCCCCCCAAATCCCTAAAGAACCCTTACTAAATCTAAAAATTAAGATTAAAAAGTGTGATAAAATACTAAATTTAAATGAATTCTATTTCAATTCATTAATCCAAATGTGATTTAAATATTCCCACTGTTCACACCCCTCTTCACATGCCATTTCACCTTTGTCTCTTGTCAGTTGAATTGGTGATTAATTGCGATCAATGTTTTTTATTGATTAGCACATTCATCGATTTAAGTCGATAAATCGGTTACATCCCTACACTCACCCATTTAAAATGGCCATTATTTAGCTAAAACACTAAGCTAATTAAGCTAAAACAGGTTATAAAGTTTTGAAGCTCTGTCTTCATTAATATGGTAACATGTTGAATATATTTATTTCTACAAGATACTCTCAAGATAATTTTTTTCAGGCTTATTTTCACTCACCCCAGTGCAGATATTTTTAAAGCAGATATTTTTTATATATTTACATATAAACACAGTATGTGGATAAAACCAAAAACACCATTGTGACAGGTGGGTTTTAGCTCCCTTAAACAAATATTTTTAAAACCAGAGTTTTAAGATGGGATTTCTAAAACTCCCTTTAAGAGGCCCAGACCTTGATGCCTTTACAAAATTATCCAAATTCTTGTAAACATGTTCTTAAAATCCTGCCATGTAAGCGTATGCTTCTGCCTCTTGCTCACAACACTGATGGTTTGCCTAATTATGTCATCTATACAGTATATCACGAAAGTGAATACACCCCTCACAGTTTTGCAGATTTTTGAGTATATCTTTTTATAGGAAAGCATTACAGAAATTTCACTTTGACACAATGATTAGTGACCTTTTAACAACATATTTAACCGCTTAAATTTCTTGTTCACTCAGAAAAAAACTAAATACAGCCATTCATGTTTGAACATGTACTCACAAAAGTGAGTACACCCCAGATTAAAATCCGGTAGAAAAGGGGCTGTGTTGGCTCGAATCATCTCGAATTGAAATGAAATGAAAAGGGATGAAAAGGGAGGTCATCAGTGTGCGTTTCAACCTTTCTTTGCATTGAACTTTTACATTTTGAGTCTGCATCTGGCTTAAATAGATTGGTGTGAGATTTGAATGCAATCCTATGGAGAATATCAGGATCTGCTTCAGTAGTCACAGTGCATGATGACATGCATGTTTCTTTTAGGTGTATTTCAGATTGCCAATGTTAACAGCATTCATGCATCCCCAAACCATGTCAGTCCCACTACCATGCTTGGCTATGGAGAGGATACACCTTTTTTTGTAAAACTCACTTGTTTACCACCACACATGCTTGACACCATCTAAAGTATATTTGTTTATCTTGGTCTCTTCAGATCACACGACATGGTTTCAGTGATCCATATCCTTGGTCTGTTCATCTCTCTTGAGACCAAGATAAACAAATTTGCTTTAGATGGTGTCAAGCATGTGTGGTGGTAAACAAGTGAGTTTTACAAAAAGTTGTATCCTCTCCATAGCCAAGCATGGTAGTGGGACTGACATGGTTTGGGGATACATGAATGCTGTCAACATTGGCAATCTGAAATACACCCTTAAGAAACATGCATGTGATCATGCACTGTGACTACTGAAGCAGATCCTGATATTCTCCATAGTATTTCATTCAAATCTCACACCAATCTATTTAAGCCAGATGCTGACTCAAAATGTAAAAGTTCGATGTAAAGAAAGGTTGAAACGCACACCGATGACCTCCCTTTTCATCCCTCTTCATTTCGTTTCATTTCGAGACGATTCGAGCCAACACAGCCCCTTCTCTACCAGATTTTAATATGGGGTGTATACTCACTTTTGTGGGTACATGTTCAAACATTAATGGCTGTATTTTGTTTTTTTCTGAGTGAACAAGAAATTTAAGCAGTTAAATATGTTGTTAAAAGGTCACTAATCATTGTGTCCAAGTGAAATTTCTGTAATGCTTTCCTATGAAAAGATATACTCAAAAATCTGCAAAACTGTGAGGGGTGTATTCACTTTCGTGATATACTGTATAGGGCTTAGCTGGTTGAATGAATGGGCAAACTCCAATTTCTAACTTTCAAACCTTTGCCGCTGATATTTTCAATATGGAGATGACTCCTAGATTCAGTCGTCGGTTTTATTTCTGTTTTCTGGTAAGTTTCAAGGTCTTAATCATGTGGGATTCCCTTTTTTAGAAATAGAACCACAGTGTGATTTTGCTGTTAGAGCATAAAGCATACAGTAACATGCGAAGACAATGTTTAGACTCTTTCCTAAATGTTGTGGGCTTTAGGTAAAAAACAATGGAGGGTGGGGGAATCCTCTAAACAGATGATTCATGACTTTTTTCATTGCTTGCTTTGTTGACAGTCTTAGAAACGAAAACATCCTTCTTATTTTCATCATTTGACATTTATTAGCAAAGGATTACAATCATTTCTGATTCATGATTAGCTATTTCCTCTTACAAAAATGCCATGTGAGTGTGGTGCACTAAAGCACCAGTGAAGCAACTGTGAAGTGTACTGTATCTGAAAGTTAAATTTTAGTCAGTCAGACCTTGAGATAGGAAAACTTTGGGTGAAGTTGACACCTCACCCACCTAATCTCATATAAAGCTCTAGGTGATAACAATTAGGAAGACATTTCTAAAATGCACAGAACAAGATGGATATCTGCACTTTTTTCCAGTGTACAGTATCTATATAATTGTTCCTGTACACAAACACTGCATGGGTAAAAGAAGGAAATGAGCATCAACTGTATTTAGCATTTTATAGACGTGGTCTACCAAGCCTATCCAACTTGCCTAACTGAATGGAGGGGAGTTTTTTTCATTGTAGGCTGTTTAACGGTGGGTGGGGAAAGTACTCTAGGTAGCTGTGTCTTCTATTTGAATGATGGTATTCTTGATTTGGTCTCCTGAAAATCACAGATGCATAAAGGCGATAAAGGGTTTCTCAGAAGGAGTAGAGACTAAAAATAGTGTTTTCTCGTGTTGAGCTGAGGCATATGAGCATTTAGCCCTTGCGTCATCTTAGCTCAGCATTTCGATTCTAACTGGCCCAGTCAGTCGAGTCAATAATGTTTGTGCTCAATCATGGACAATAACCTGTGCTGGTAGCTGGGGGAAAAAGGCACACATCCTTGCGGTCTGTCAAGGAACTCAAACCAGAAATACATCATACATCGATGACATCGATGCCAGCAGACTCTCTCTCTCTCTCTCTCTCTCTCTCTCTCTCTCTCTCTCTCTCTCTCTCTCTCTCTCTCTCTCTCTCTCTCTCTCTCTCTCTCTCTCTATTTCTATTTCTCTCTCTCCCCCTCTCCCTTTTCCAAAACAGTAATTTCTAGATGGGCCCTTTTTCACAAGCGGGCTTGAAACCTGACTAAGCAAAGTATGACACTTGGCCACCCACCTACCAGCCTCCACAGGTTTGCTTTTGGAATCTTATATGTCTGGGTAGGTTCCATCTCTGCTCTGCGCCTAGCAACAGCAGCAGGAAGCTTCAGCTAGCTGGAAATTTCTGGTAGTTGCCGACAAGTGGACACGTCATATGGTACAGTAGAAGCCAGTTATGGCATGCTTTGTTATTTATATTAGCAGACATTGAGAACAGTGTGTGCACACACACATACACCCACATACTCAGACACACACACACACACACACACACACACACACACACACACACACACACACACGTGCGCCCGCGCGCACACACACGCATACGCACAGTGTGTGGATTTATTTCAGAAGGGGAGAATCACTCTAATGACCTGTTTTTGTTTTTCACGGCTTACACGATCACAGTAACATCTTTAAAATTGAGGTGTGTTATATGCTGGTTAAGGTAGACAGACGGTTAAAAACGAATTAAGATTGTGTAACAGATTTGGTTATGACTTTGCAGCCTACAAACTTTGACAGGCCATGAAATCACAAGCTTACCCTGTAAACGGGTACATTAGGTGCTTCAGATGCTGGCCTCCTTTTCCATTTTGCTTTTTTGTACTCGTTCCCTCAGAGAAGTGCTATTGCACTTTCCATTTGACAAATTGTATTATGCAAGTAACATCACCTAGATACGTAAACAGAGAGGTCGCTGACTTTCTAAAACTACTGACAGAGGGCATGGCACAGAAGCTACCCTGTAGTGGTGCACCACTGCATTAGAGCCAAAGTGTGTCATTTATCAGTTTCTAAATTATTTATGATCAGTTCAGGCTAATAAGCTTTGCTGTTGTGCAAGTTATTTTTTGCTTTGTGGTTGATGTCATTAATGTATTGGTTCCACTGAAGGAACACTTACCTCATCGCATGCCTGGCGCCTAGCCCTTTAGGTTAACTTTATGGCACTGATGAAGAAAATGCAGTAGGCTGTGCACTGCAGTGTTGTTATTACTTCTGAGGTCTAGGAGCACAGACGTATTATATCAAATTATGCAGACAGCATTAAGAAGGTTCTTAATGCCTCCTTAAGTTTTCCAAATCTGGGTATGTCTCAGACTTAAACTGCATTCATTTATTTTTGTTGTCTGTATAAAGTGTTTTTTCTTCCTTTGCTACATTTAAGAAAATGAAGGAGCGTAGTCCATCTTTTATTGCCCTTGGTTTTGACACGTGACTGAGCTTTCTTGCATGCTACAATTAAGATTTTAGGACTTAAATTGTACTGTGTTAGTGACTGATTGAAATCACTAGATGAATAAGCTCCACAGATATAAATGCTCCAAAAAGCAAGCCGGTTTCGGTATGGTGTCGTACAGCGCTGCTCCACTTGACTAAAAGTAAGACTTTTGAAACATCTCAAGAGGTTATCCTGCAGGTCAGAAAGACAGTCTATAAGGTTCAGAGCTGTAAAACATGAGGGGTATGGTGACTTCATGAGCAAGAGCACAACCTCATGGTTAGATAAGCCTACCAAACCTCTTCAGTGTCCTGAAGAAGATAACAGTCTTGCAGAAAGCCAACCATCAATGCAGCCATGCACCAGTCCTGAGCTGTATGAGAGAGTGGCCAGGTGGAAACCCTTCCTCCTCACTCAAGAGCATATGTCTTCTCACTGGGAGTTTGGCTAAATGACTCCCAGAGGACACCCACTGTAGGCCCTGGGTATCATATGTCCATGGATTGATGTACTGATTGATTTCAATACAGCTCCCCGGGGTGTTTACTAAGTGGACTAAGCTTCACCTTACTCATACGCACCATAGTTGTCGACAGTAGTGGTGACACACTATGGTCATGCCATGGGGATGTTCTTGTACCAACATTTTCTAAGTGTGGAAAATGTCATTTTTGAAATTGTTTTTTGAGATCAAGGTTTTATGGGTTGCGTACATTTTTCTTTATACGCCGTATCAGTCATAGCTCCCACATAATGGTAACCAATACTTAAATATCAATACAGTGATTCAAATAAGTATTTGATCCCTTGCTGATTTTGTTGGTTTGCTAACTAAACTAACTAAACCACTTTATTGTGAAAAAAAACGATCATTTATTTTTTCCCTCAAGAATTGTGCTGTTTTTGCCTGTTCTTGAACAGTGAGACCTTATTTGTGGGGTGCATTTTGACTAATCAAAAGGTCTTCAATAAAACACATGGCAAAACGCATGTGCATATCCACACATAATTGTCTTGGGAAAGGTCATATATAGCTGTAACAAGATCCCCTTTGACAAACAGTTTCTGTAGACCTGTGAGTAAGTATCAAATGTGTTTCCAAGGCCAAATGTATCAGCTGAACTGCTGAAATGTAGTAATTTCCAAGAGTTTCTAAAACCGCCTGTCAGAAAAAAAGATGTTCAGTAAGTCCTTGGCAGTACATTACAACATCTTCCGAACTCTACAGAGTCTCTACTTTCAAATGGTACCAGTCACTCCATGATAGGTCAAAGTATGCAGGCACAGGAACCATCTAAGTAGATATTGTGCAAAACCTCAAAAAAACTCAAAAATAGCCCCTAAGGGGTTAAGAGAATATATATATTGATTTATTTCTATTTCATCGAGCAAAATAAGTATTTGATCCCCTGCCAACTGATAACAGTTCCGGGCCCACAGACTAGATGGGCACTTCCGATCAATTAGTCATCTGAATTAAAGACACCTGTACATACTAACTGATATCAGGGACCAGATTTTAGACCTGAACAAAGATTAAATGGGCTACAAAGTCACAAGAAAGAGACTGGGTATTAATGACCCAACTGTTGATGCGTTTCTTCCAAAATGTAAGGAATACAAAATGACTATCCATCAGCCTGTCTGGGGTTCTATACAAGATTTGACCTTTGTAGGGATTTGATAATCATGAGAATAGAAAGAAAGTACTCTAGACCTGTACGGGATGAACTAGGCAATGATATCAAAGCTACTGGGACCAAAATCACTGAGAAAACTACTGATAGAACTTAATGCCACAGAGGTTTAAAATCCTGTAGTGCACACATGGTACCTCTACTTCAGAAGGAACCTGTGCAGTCCCACCTGAGGTTTGCCAACGAACATCAGACTGGTTTAGGATATGATAAGCAGATGCTGTAGTTAGATGAAACCAAAATCAAGCAGTTTGGCATTAACACAATTCAATGTGTTTTGAGAAAGAGAACTGCTGTCTATGATCCCAAGAACACCCTCCTCACCATCATGCATGTAAGTTGTATCATTATGGTTTGAGGGTGTTTGTCTGGCCAAGGCACAGGACAACTTCACATTGTCAACGAATGGATGGAGGAGATATGTAATGTGCAATCCTGAGTGCAAACGTCCTTCCCTCCACCACTACACTGAAGGTGGGCCATTTTTGGATTTCCCAACATGACAATAATACACAACATACTCAAGAGTGGCTCAAGAAGAAGCATATTAAAGTCGTGAAGTGGCCTAGACAGTCTCCAAATATTAACCCTATAGTAATTCTATGGAGGGAACTGAACCTCCCATTTGCCAAGCTACAGCCACAAACTATTAATGTTTTAGAGATAATCTGCAAAGAAAAATGGCCAAAAATCTTTTCTACTATATGCACAAACATTGTCATCAACTAAAAGAAGCATCTGACCTCAGTGCTAGACAACTAGGGCTTTGCGACACTTTATCTTCTTTAGATAGAGGGGTCAAATAATTATTTGCCTAAATTATATACAAATCAATTAAAATATGTTATTTTAAGTTATTTTCTGGAATTTCTTTTTGATATTCTGTCTCTCCATGTTTGAATACATATTATCATTAAATGTATAGACTGATCATGTCTTTATTAGTGGGCAAACCGGCAAAATCAGCAAGGGATCAAATACATATTGGACTCACTGTATGTATAACTGTAAATATCAATATAATAATGACAATAATAACAATTGTATTTGTATAGCACTGTATCATACAAGGCATGCAACTCAAAGTGCTTAACAAATGGGAAAAAACATCATTGTTAGACATAGATTTAAAAGGAGAAATAGGAAGGAGAGACAGGAACAGCAAGAAGACAGAGGAAGAAGACATAGATAGAGATTGTAGAGCCATAAAGTCCACGTAGGTTGGGCCCAGGATTCTTAGAGGCGTAAGGTCCACAGTGGCTGGGTCCAGCATAAGTCATAGATAGTCACACTGAATTTGGGCGCTCAGATGTGGCCCCTGGTGGCATCAGGGGTGAGGAAAAACTCCCTTTTCCCTTGATTCATAGTTCGTAGAGGGAAAAAGCTCAATGAGGTCTGAGAAAAAAACCTATAGTCAGGAAGAAACCAAAAATATGTATAACTGTACAGTATGTATGTATATGCGGTATATCAAAGATATTTCAGTCAGCAATAAGACAATGGGCAGCACTGGTTTAATTTACTTAGATATTAAAAAAAACACTCCATACCCAAGGGGGCACTGTGTCATCATGTCTTGGTTTAACATCTGTTATCCCTAAGCAATATAAACAGGTGTTTGCCTAATCCGTGGATTTTCCTCCAGCAAGTAAGCCGTCCTTGCCTGATGTTGAGGTGCGTCTACTGAGGAGATGATCAAGATTGAAGATGGTCCTGATAAAGAGCCATTAAAGGGGGGGGGAAACGTATATAACCTCCAGAAAAAAACAGCCACCCACTCAAAGAGGGAAGTTAAATAAGCCCTTCTGCTCCATAGGGACTAATCCAAGAAAACTGCACAGGATGTCCTGTGTGAACTATTCTTGGCAGGAGCAGAAGCAAGAACGAGACTCCACGGGTAAAGAAAGGACAAAAAAAAGAAAAGAAATAGCGATCCTTCTACTTCATCTGGTTTGAGTCAGATATCTGCATCGGTGAGACACACACAGAGAGAAAGGGAAAGAGAGAGTCGGTGGAGGTTTGCGTTACGTATGTGGTCTTCCACTGCCAGATACGGGACAGGATATGGGGAAGGGCTCTAATCCTCGCAGGCAGAAGGCGAGTGGTGTCATGGTCTCATCTACTGCCTGTGGGCTCCCCCACATCAAAGGGGCCCGGTTCACATGCAGGCCGGCCGGCTGACAGGCAGAAGAGCCGACAGGGGCTGGGTTCATTTAGGGAGACCTTAAGAGAGCTTCAAAGACTCTCGCTTTGGCTCTCTCTCCACATCCTCATTCAGGACAATAAGGGTTCTATCGCTGGCCATAACCTTCCAGAACAAAATGAACAAACGAAGGGGCAATCATGTCCTCATCAGTTACCAAAATCATTTTCTTCCTCTCTCGTGATGTCAGGTGCCGTTAAGGGAATATCTGTAATGGCCATAGGATCTCCTTTCAAAAGGTTCCTCAGAGTGACTGCTTGGACCACATACGCAAACCTTACAACTTCCTCTAATTCAGCTTTTGTGGGATATTCAATCTAGCCTGCTTAACATTCTGGTAGCAGTCATGGAAAGAGATAATCGGTAGGGAAAGGGCTTTTGACTTTCCAAAGTGTTTTAATTCTGCAATGAAAATGTAATTTTAGTTTCACTGATCTAAACACACAAAGTAGTCCATTCAAAGCTAGGAAAATATTGGGAAGGGCAGTGTGGACAAAATGATGACCCTCATTGAGATGAGGCTAACATATTTATACAGGGGACATAATGTATTTATAAACCTCAAAGCATAATGCTGGCTGCACACATAAGGAATTGTTATGCTATGTTATGTAGGTTTTTACAACTGTATATGCATTATGACACATTATAATGACCCCATATAAGTTTGACATGAATTCACCATTGATCTTTGTGCAATGTAAGATTCTGGCATGATTCGCCTACAAATCCACAGGTTTTCCATAAATATCACAAGAACAGGGGTACTTGTAATGTTCTTTGTTTATTTTCCTCTCCTTAAATATGTCACATTTCTCACACCGTGATGGCTTTCTCCTCCTTCTACATTCAGGGTGCTCCTGGCTAGCTCTGTGCTGAACCTAGCTGAACTGGTGGCTCTGCGTCCTGACCTCGGCCGCTTGAGGAAAGTGCTCTACTTTCACGAGAACCAGCTGGTGTATCCTGTCCGGAGGAGCCAAGAAAGAGACTTCCAATATGGTTACAACCAAGTCCTGTCATGGTAAAGAGCACTTCGCGTTCAGCATTTATCTTCCAGTAGGAGCCCTAATAATCAGGCCACTTTTCAGAGATAAAGTAGATAAAGTACGGGCCAAAAGCTTGGGCACCTTCTCATTCAATTTTATTTGTATAGTACAATTCATAAACACATGCAGTTCAATGTGTGTCAACAGTTTGACAAGAGACAAAAATTGACAGCATTTTAGGGTAGGGTATGCTACACAGCTAGGTCAAAGGTTTAAAAGAATCAGGGAATGACAGAATAACACAGAAATCAGAAAAATATATAAAATCATAAATGCAAAACATTCAGAAAATCCCTTGGAGCAACAGGGATGAGGAATACTCTTTTTTAGTTTTTTGAGCATTGCAGATTCTCACCGAAGGCATCAAAACTAACAGTAAATGAACACATGTGGCAGGAGACCATGGCTATAGCCAGGTCCTGTCATGCTAAGGACCACTTTGCCTTTAGCATTCATCTTCTGCCGTGAGTAGATGCATGTGAGCGAAGAAAGGCCCATTTCTGAAAGCTGTTAAAGCCGCGTGTTCTCTCCACTTCTGTCAATTGACCACAGTCGAAGGTCAATGTGTGTTCTGCTGCTGGGCAGAATTGTCACTGCGGTGCGACTATAATGGAGCACACCTGTGTGGAGTAGTACTTCTACTTTTCCATTGTGTTGCTCTGCTGTAAGACGTCCAAGACTTTGAGATTTTTGTTATTATCGTTGAACAGTTGCCTGTAAAAGGAAAACTGAAAACTTTGTCAGTCTAACATCCCTTGTGTCAGTCACACATCGCCCTGTCGGTTTGATATTTAAGACACCTGCAACACGTTTTATCTTTTCATTGACCGGTAAGCTCTGGGTTTTAGAACTAGCCGTCATTTTTTTATGAGCACAGTCATGGCTTATCCTGGCCGGCTGACAAATTGCACGAAACAGGGACTGAGATGACTGACGAGGAGAGTTATTGGAGAACCCCAGTGTGGTTCAGCTCTGTCCAGAGTGACAGTTGCCTTTTCTGAGGGAGCAGTGTGAAACATGGAACCAAATGTATAGAATGACACTTTGACTTTTCTGAAGACTCTAATGTTAAAACATCAGTCTCCTGTACCTTTTTAAAAAAGCAAAAAAGAAGAAGCTTAAATGAGCACATGGTGTGATTCAGTCATTCCTGGTGTGATCTAGCCTTTATGTAGAGGTGGCTCAGAGTTTTGAATTCAGCTCATTCCTGGTGGATTGTACAGGAATGGTCTTCTTTGAGCGGTTTGACAGCTTCTACAAAACTTCAGCATCCACAGTATGACAGTGTGAGTGTGGGCAAATAGAAATCGGCTGGACAAATAGAAGTTTGTTTGGGTGTCCCCAGGCTCAGTAGTGGCAAATATACTTATAGAAAGGCTTAATAGATGTGGACAAACTGTAGACTGATTGGCTTTGTGCTGTCGGACTATGCATTAGCATATTTTTGATAGTTGACCTCAATCTGCTTGCTCTCTGCAAATCATTCATAATGATCAACAGGATCTCGTTAAAATACACACAGTTGTCCATGTACCATTGGCAGCATATAAATAATTCATATACCCATTGCTCCCTCGCTAGCTGTTGTCCAATAATGCTTTCAGATGTGGCATTGTAAAAACATTAAAACTAACCAAAGACATTGTATAATGCACATGTGTACTCAGTTGTGCCATAATGCAAGACGTGAAGACGAATAAAAAACACATTGCCGGAGTTACAGGTTGAGCGTCGGAAACACACTGCATTTTCTGCACTAGAGATTGAATACGTTGTATAGCTAACCAGCGCTGTGGCATGCATGGTTTTTACTGACACAGTTCATGAAATGGATGAATGAATATATGAATGAATAAATAAATACATTTATTTAGTCCATTCTTGATGTACGGTGGTCTGCAGTGCTACACAACTGAAGCAGCTTACTGGATATTCAGTTGCATCAGTTGCACCATTGCTTTGATGTATTTCCATACATCTTTGGGTATGGTTCCACAGGATTCAGTTCCGTTCAAAAGGATTTATCCAATACCTCCCCCAACCAGCCCCCCTTGTCCTCTGCAACTGATGCTGGAGGGAGACCCTGCTCGTGGTGCTGCACCAACTTTAAGTCAATCAGATGCCTTGGCTAGTTGATTATTTCAATTGGCTGAAGAGAACTGTGGTTCCTCATGTTGATTAATGTTAGCATTGGAACAAACTGTCATGATTTCATATGTTACTGCAATTATAATGTGTTACCATTCATCAAGGGGATGCATTGTATTATTGAAAAAAATATCCCAAAATCTAATATAGAAACCCCCTTCAAGCATTTCTTATTTCCTTAGTATCATCTGTTTGTTGCTGGTTCAGTGTCAAGCCAGTCTAAACACGTCATGATTCTGACAACAGAACACAAACACAGGACAAGCAACGGCAAAAAGGAGCAAAAAAAAGCAAATTTAAAAAGCATGATTCACAACATCAAGCAGTGTGCCTTTTATTTATTTCCAGCTTGGTGGCAGATACAGTGTTGTTCAACTCCAGCTTCAACATGGAGTCCTTCTTGACCTCCGTGCCCTCCTTCTTCAAGACGGTCCCAGACCACCGGCCCAAAGACCTGGGGTGCCTCATCCGACCCAAGTGCCAAGTGCTCCACTTCCCCATCCGATTCCCCGATGTCACAAGGTCAGCCGTCTTATCCCGAGCGACAGAAATTTGCCTTCTAGGGATCACAGAGGCACTGATTAAAGAAAAAGCAACTGCATTCACTCTTTAATCCGACCCAGAAAGCTGATAGAGTTTGGGAGCGTGGTTAATGGCAAAATCTGCAAAGTTGTGTAAGACCGTGATTAGAACAGACAGCCTTAATATCCTGTCAGTGTCACTCCCTCACACACACACACACACACACACACACACACACACACACACACACACACACACACACACGTACACGTACACATACACATACACATACACATACACATACACATACACATACACATACACATACACATACACATACACATACACATACACATACACATACACATACACATACAAATACACATACACATACACATACACAAACACACACACAGAAACACACACACACACACACACACATTAAAGAGAGATACAAACAGACTAACACACGGTCTTGCAGTGGCAGTCCTGATTGTCATATGTTTCTCACCAAATTACTCCGGAAGCTCATTTGAACATGCATGTCTTGATGTTTACTACTCACGCACCTCTGGTCATACACCACAGATTTTCCCTCTGCATGCCCAGATATTACAAGACTCTGCATGGAAGTTTCTGGATGCACTCTTAAATCGACTTGATATAACTTGTTTATTTTATACGTAAAGTAATGCATTTAACATCCTCTCAGTGATTTGTTTTATGTTGAATACAGTTTTCCAGTAAAAGTGCATTAAGTATATCTAGACTGGAGTACCTCATATAATTCGAAAGTACTTCCAACCTGTAGGGTGACTGAAGATGAGATCTACACAGTTCTGCTTTAAAACAAACACCATTTTAGTGAAACTCAGAGAGAGAGACAGAGAGAGTTGTCCTGACGCGGGGTAGACACCAGGGTCGCCTCACCTCTCGTGGCCTGATCAGTCGGTGCCAGGCCCTGCATCCCCCCAGCACCCCCCGCACCACCTCCCCCAACCCTTTTTATTAGCTGTTGTCCCGGATCAGTGCAGAAGGGGTCGTACCTTTTTTATTGGCCTGTTCCAAAACAATGTACAGTGCAGTGCAGGCCTCCTATCCTCCAGAGCCGCTTGCTTGCTCAGCGCCACACGACCTGCTTCTCATTAGCGTCCCTCCAAATCAACAGCAGCCCATTCAGGGACATGAAAGTGACAACATCACAACATGGTTTGAGTTTGATTCTAAACACATCCCTGAACAGTGTTTTTTTTCTTTTGATTTAATTTTAAATCATGAGGGAGTGGGTGTCTTTTATTTTTAGTTCAGGTGTGAGGGTTAACTGCATATTTTTTAAAATTTTAGGTAGTGTGTTTTGCTGTGAATGTGCATGTGTGCATGTGTACATTTTGGGTCCTGCATCTCCCTTATCATTGGGAACAAATGATTTGTGTTTTTATTGGTCACAATGCATCGAATGGGGACAAATACATAAACAAATGATGCAGTTTTAAAGCAATTCTTATTCCCCCTTACCCCACCACCCCCAACTTTTTTTCTCTTTTTGATGCTCTACTCTTCTGTGGTCAGTTTCCTCTGAACCACTGTGGTAAATGGCAGAAAGTCTGCTTTAGAGCGAGAGAGAGAGAGAGAGAGAGAGAGAGAGAGAGAGAGAGAGAGAGAGAGAGAGAGAGAGAGAGAGATAGAGAGAGAGAGAGAGAGAGACTCACTCTTGAAATATGTTGTGACTAATTATTTAAAGCCGGCCCTGCAGGAGTGTGTGTGGCTGAGGAAGTGCAAAGTGGATTGAGGAGTGCCCGAGGTGAGCAGCTCTGTTATCAAGGGACTTCACTGAGCGACAATTTGTGCCGATGTCCGCCATAGCACCCCCACACTCCCCCATGCCATACACACACACACACGCACGCACGCACGCACGCACGCACGCACGCACGCACGCACGCACGCACGCACGCACGCACGCACGCACGCACGCACGCACGCACACACACACACACACACACACACACACAGAGCGCAATGCAAAAAAAATGAGCCTTCAACAAATGTCTCAGATCTCGGGAATTCACTATATAGAGAGAGCTGTGTGTTTTTAAGTTTGTCGACAGGACAGGCTAGGCATCGTATATGCGTGGCAAGCGTTGTTGTGTATGATGATGATGAGAAGGAAGGAAAAAAGAAGCATAAGAATGTACCCAGTTGCCTGGTATGCATCATGCTAGAGTATGCATCATGTGTGCTCTGTTTGTATTCATATTTCCTGTTCACTACACCCTCTCTGAATGTGCATGCGAAATCCCAACATTTGTGTGTGTGTGTACTTGTGTGCATGTTTGTGTGTATGTCTGACTGTGTGTTGGTTGTTGCATACTGATGTGGTTGTGTGCTTGTGTTTCACATGTACGTATCAGTGACTTTGTGTGTGTGTGTGTGCGTGTGCGTGTGTGTGTGTGTGTGTGTGTGTGTGTGTGTGTGTGTGTGTGTGTGTGTGTGTATTTGGTGTGTGTGTGTGTGTGTGTGTATTTCGTGTATGTGTGTATGTGTGGTTGTGTTTCACATGTACATATCAGTGGTAAAGGAACGCTGCGAGTGAGCCGACACTGATGACACGGGGCTCTTGCCTAGAGTGTTTCTCGGCTCATTTTCAGATGGTAATTTGCCCGATCCAAAGCAAACTCACAGAGTGTAAGGAAGCGATTATATGCATGGCCGACTACCCCTTAACGCGCCCGCGGTCCTCTTTCTGAAACCAGGCGCGCTCAGCCTTTTCAAAAACGGAAAGAAAGAAAAAGGAAAGAGAAAAAGGAGTGAAAGAAACAGCCAAGACAAAAAAATGCTGAGTATAAATGCTGCGAAGAGCAAATGAAATAAATGGCAATTAAAAAATAAAAAACTACTAAAATAATAGAATGGATAAATGAACAGAAGTTTTCGTTTGGTATTATAAAGCGTAATAGCATTCAGTATAATAGTTTGACTAAAGATGGACATAGACACTTAACTGTAGCACAGTTTGTCTGGTGCCTCTCCGTAGTTTAATCTATGAAATAGCTCCTTAACCTGCCAGATTTGATTAAGAAAACTGTCAAAAGTGACCATACTAATGTCATAAGTGTTGCTACATAATTGCATAAAAGTCAGTATAACGTAACGTTATTAACTTAATTTATATTGAACATTGACTTACTTTGACGTCTTGTAAAAATAACCATATGCCTATTATATCTCCAAGCAGCAGAGATATCTAACACATCTTTTGGTTTGTCTTTTGATTTGATTTCTCCCCATAGACTTAGCTTTTAGTTTCTGAATACCAAAAAAAAAAACACCCAAGCTGCCTTTTTCCACAGACTTCATTAGTTTTGTACACAGTGATTTTATTTTCGTTGTGCTGTGTTGTGTTGTGTTGTGTTGGTGTGTGTTGTTGACACTGGCTTTAGCTTTTTGTTCATCTGCATTAGTGTCTGTCTGTCAGGGGGGCAGCATTGAGGGGCGAGGGCTGGTAATTTAATAGCCATTGACCTCCTCCAGCAGGAGGCTTGCTGTGGCTGCCCATGCCACCTCATCAATCTCCCCCAACTTTCAGGGGGCTGGTGGCTTTTTCCCTTTCTGTCTTTCTTGCCTTTTCTTTCATTCTTCCATTCTTTTTCCCCCTTTCTTTCTCTCTCATTCATTCCTTTTTTTTCTGTGTTCTTTGTCTGTCCCCACCGTAAGTCCAGCTCCTGCAGCTTGATGTTGGAGGGGGAATAGTAACATCGACGTGCACACGTGACGAGCAGGTGTCGGATTCAAGTGGTTTGACCAAAGCAATAACAAAAAAAGAGCGTAGTGGGGGGATGGCGTCCGGGGAGGAAGGGAGGGAGGTGGAAGACGAGGGCAGGCGAGTCAGTCCAGGACATTCGTAGCATACTTAGATTTGCCATGGCTCTCAGTCTCCTCCATTATGTGGCACGGATTGGACCGAGACGTTTCCATAGCAGTCTTGCGACATTGTGAGGTTGCCACAGAAGGGCGTGCGATTACACCCGTAAACAAAAAGCAGAGATTGATGATCATTAGCGTGATTTTTTTTTTTTTTTTTTGGTGGGGCCGTGTGTCCCTTTCTTTTTTTTCTGTAGACGTTTCAGAAGTAAGCAGCATAGACACAAATAGCTCTGATCTCTTTGAGGTTTGGTGGAAAAGTGCGAGTGCGCAGTTAGGGCGCAGATGTATGCATTCACCGCACGTCACAGGGACCTGAAAAGCCTTGTGTGTGTCGGTCGGCACCGAGGTCAGGTTTTCATTAGGTCTGTTAACTCACAGCAGATAACTGAAGCTACTTTAAAGTTGATTGGGAAAAGGGTGTGTGTGGGGGGTTGAGGTTGGGGGAGTAAGATGCAGTGGGGTAGGGAATGGGGGGGTGGGGGGGGGTTGGCTACTTTTAAAAGCGTTTTTGTGAAGCCATTGATGTGTGAGTGAGAGAGAGAGAGAGAGAGAGAGAGAGAGAGAGAGAGTGAGAGAGAGAGAGAGAGAGAGAGTGAGAGAGAGAGAGAGAGAGAGAGAGAGAGAACATTTGTGCCTCTGCAGGTCTCAAATGACTGACTGGCGGAATGAGCGCGTAACCAAAGCAGATGGCAGGATATCCTGCTTGCTGCAGAGATTCCCTGCGAGAAGGTTCAGATGGGATAGGGGCTGCTATCTGTCTCGCATCTTGTGTTGGATTTTCTTCTTTTTTTTCTCGAGGAGAGGAGTGTTGGGTTTTTTTAGGGGTAGGTAGGGTTTTGAGTAGGTGGGTTGGATTGGTGGGTTCATCACGTTTGTAAAATAAATCTCAACCCCCTTCAGAGGTTGGTCATTATGGGTACATCTGAGAAGTCTTCATGAGTCTGAGTACCGGGTGAGTGGAGGGATCCGTTTTCCGCATCCCGGTACCTCTGAGAGGTGCCACCCAAGACCTCCTGAACCACTTACATTATCTCTTTTCAAGTGGGATTTGAATGCCATGTCTTCTTCCCATGCCATATCCACAGTGAACATGGAACTGTTTCTGAAACGTTCAACATATCACACTTAGGTACAGTTAATGGGCACCGTATTCCTTTGGTCATCTTGACTGCACAGTATGGTGCATCGTTTATTTTCCCCCTCTGGACATTTTCCTGTCTTGGGAGCAGCTATCCCCCTATAAAGTACCACGGCCTCCATCCCGCGCTAAGGCCACTGCACAATACGTAGACTGGTGACCTCACTGAGGCCTGTGCCCTTACCAAGGTCCACGCACCACAAACCCATCGACCCCTCTTAGCACCCGACACCAAATCCTCAAACAACCCCACCACACCAACACCAGCACAAGCAGGAGCAGCAGACACACGCTATAGCCGTCCGGTGATTACTTAGTCTTCATTTGTCAGGATGATGAGGGAGGGAGGCACGAGGGATCTATCTGCAGTAATCACACCAAGGGGATTTAATCACATCGGTGCAAAAGACAGCAACATCTGGTAGGCACCTTTCAAGCTCCCTTCCACACCCCGTTCACCCAACACACACACACACACACACACACACACACACACACACACACACACACACACACACACACACACACACACACACACACACACACACACACACACACACACACACACACACACACACACACACACACACACACACACACACACACACACACACACACACCAATCACACACCAATCCCCCCCCCCACCCCACACACACACACACAACTCCAATTCCTCTCCACCACCACCTCAATCCACCCTAGCTCCCACCTCCCGCCCTCCTCTTCATTTATTCGACAGCTTCCACCTCCCTGTCATCTCAGGGATTTCTTGAAAAAGGATCCCCTTTTACTTTTTTCTTTTCTTTTTTCTTCTTTTCTTTCCCCGGCGTCGTCGCACAGCACACAGGGCTCCTCAATATGTACCCAGTGAAAATAATTCAATGGTAAAACCAAAGGTATGGCACGCCTCAGATCTCCCGTCTTTGCGTGTGCCAGGGGCTTGCCCACAATTGACTCCATATGGGCACTTTGAAGTCGGCGGAGCCTCGCCGTGATGAATAGGAACGAATTAAGGATCAAACTCCGCATCGGTGATTTTGTCCCAAACTTTCGCAAACAAAAATGGCCACGGTTTAAGGGCGATATAATCATGACAAACAGGTATTTACCAAACAACAGTTATCAATACAAGGTTTCCGTCACTCTAAAGAGCTGTGTTTTCCCCACCCTCCCCCTCCCCAGGAAACGCAGTACGTTGCGATGTTGACATATCTAACGTACACAGCATGAAGACATGTTTAAGCCATAAACCCCAAATAGAATAGCAACGCAATAGAGGGGTATGGGGGGCCATTGCGGTATGTGGAGAGCATACGATTGGTCTTGTGGTAACAGAGAGACATGACGTCATCCATCACAGAGTATTATTCGCTGCCGTGTAGGGTGGCGATGGGCACTGCTTGCTTTTCCATCGTGCAATGTCCTTGTCATCATCATTTGAAACATATTCATTTTTTTTAGTCCAGATATACTGAATTAGCGACTGTGGGGAGCTTGGCTAATTTTTAACAACTGAGACATTGGCGCCAGTTGCGTGTTGTTCCTTAACCATCTCTCAGCACTGTAGCATCATTCACCGTGATGGTGATGGTGGTGTCTGCGTCACAGGCTTTGATAGGCATGTGACCACGCTTAAAGCCTGGGAACATGACATCATTTTTATTTTGCTTCATTTTTTAATTGTGAACGCATGACATGAGAGCAGATGCAGATGCAGGGCCATCTCTCTCTCTCTCTCTCTCTCTCTCTCTCTCTCTCTCTCTCTCTCTCTCTCTCTCTCTCTCTCTCTCGCTCTCTCTCTCTTCTTTCTCTCTCCCTCTCTCTCTCTCTCTCTGTCTTTCAGTTTCTAAGTGCCATGGTGTGCTTGTTTGGTTATTTGCCTGTTATTGGCAATCAATACAAACTTTATTTGAATAACTTTATTCATTGGATTGTTGCTTATACTGCTAGGTTTGTTTTTTCTGGTCCAACATACAGCATACACACAAATACAATAATCAATACTACATTTGAATAGGATTTAAAAAAAATAATATATTGTCCAGGTCAGGCGTTTAAAGGTGCCAGTATGCCATTTGTAGCAGATGTTCCTGGCTTATGCAATGCTGCCTAAAATCTGCTTCCCCCGGATGTCAGATTTTTAAAGCCATATGTCCGTTGCATAACACCATAAATACATCATGTGTTTTCACATGTACCAGCTCAACACAGTCAAAGGCTTTTTGTTGAAGCTGTCATTGTTGTTGTGTATTTGAGCCGGGATGTCGCATTTACTTAAAGTTGATAAAAATACACACACACACACACAGGAACCAACCCCACCCATCCAAACACCCACCCACTGCACTGACAGCCCTAATGGCAAATTGCCCAGCAGTTAGTTTGCCTCTGTGGTAAATGCCTGTCTGCATTTGGCCCAAAGGTTGCAGAACGCTGGAGCAATCTATATGCCTGGAGCCCTTTGAGGTGGGGCTGGTATTGGGGCTGAGGCGAAGGTCCCCTCCACCCTGATGCCAGGGAGAGATACCAGGGAGGAGAGGAGAGGAGAGGAGTGGAGAGCAGTAGCAGTGCCACTGGCCATTGGCTGGACCGTGGCTATACTGATGGCGTTTGACTGAAGGGGTCAGAACATAATGATGGGTGTAGAGCCTAATGTGCACTAATGAACTTCCTCTGTCCACGCCACTGACCATCTCCCTGCTCATCGCCTCCTGTCCTCTTCTCTTCCTCCCTAACGCCAGCCAGCCCAGCCCAGCCCAGCCCAGCCTAGCAAGCCAGGGGCTTAGTGTGGGCAACCTATTTCCTTCTCTCTCTCTGTCTTTCTGTCTGTCTGTCTGTCTCTCTCTCTCTCTCTCTCTCTCTCTCTCTCTCTCTCTCTCTCTCTCTCTCTCTCTCTCTCTCTCTCTCTCTCTCTCTCTCTCTCTCACACACACACACTTGTTTGGTCACTTACTCACTCTTGGTGTCTCAATGTACCTCTACCTCTCTATCTCTGTTTCTCCATTCTTTCATTTATTCTCTCTTGTCTTTTCAGTTATTCCTCTGCCTCTCTCTGTATCTCCCTCTCCTTCCGCTCTCTCCTTTACCTCAAACAAAGTGCACACCCTTCATTCGGACAGCTAGCCCAAACCAACGTCTCGTTCTGTCCCTCTCTGTCCTGTGACCTAGACAGACAGGCAGGCAGGCAGGCAGGCAGGCAGACACGGACCGACCTCGGCCCAGGCGAACCTTTGCGTGACATCATTAGCGGTCACAAGCACAGTGTCCGGCGAGGTCTCGGTGTTCACATCTCATCTCCTCTGCTGTGCTCTCGTCCTGCTCGCCTGATACGCTCACTGGACAGGAGCTGCTCTCGGCCAACTCCTGCATTCACCGCCGTCTCTCCTCACTCGCTGTGTCAGGCCCTCACCCCACCTCTCCTTCCATCTCCTCTCCTCTCCTCTCCTCTCCTCTCCTCTCCTCTCCTCTCCTCTCCTCTCCTCTCCTCTCCTCTCCTCTCCTCTCCTCTCCTCTCCTCTCACTTTATTCCTGTGACCCTCACTCTCTCGCCTGCACATACTCTATGTCAGGCCCCACTCCGCCCTTCCATCCTCTCCTCTCCTCTCCTGCACTCACCGCTATTTCCCCTCACTCACTGCGTCAGCTCCCCACACCACTCCACCTCAACTCCCATCCCCCCTCGTCCGCTACCTCCTCTCCTCTCCCCTCCCCTCCGCTCCCCTCCCCTCCGCTCCCCTGCCCTCCCCTCCTATCCTTTCCTCTCTTCTCCTCTCCTCTTTCCCTCTCCTCTCTTTCCCTCTCCTCTCCTCTCCTCTCCTATCCTTTCCTCTCTTCTCCTCTCCTCTTTCCCTCTCCTCTCTTTCCCTCTCCTCTCCTCTCCCACTCTCACCGTATTTCCCCTCACACCCACCCCACCTCCATCTCCTCTCGTCCTCTACCTCTCCTCTCCTCTCCTCTCTTCTCTCTCTCTCCTCACGCTCTCTCCAGCCACCAAGATCAATGGCATTTGTCATTAGCCGGGCCCAAGAGAAACTCTCGTGATTATTGCCAATAAAGGAAATTAGATCAAATGATTTTGGACTTTGATTTTTTTCCCCACTCCTCGCCCCCCTCCTTCACATTTAATCAAATGTAAGGTAAAGTCATCACTGAAATTGCCGTTGATTTATAAATAAGGTAATTGGTGGCATTCTCCCTAAGTACCTCACTCTTCCCCCCTCCCCCACCTCGCCCGGTGGCCACGCCAGTGTTTTTATTGCCTAGTCAAAACCTCCTCATTTAATTTTTAAAATGGCCCCAACCAAATGAAATTTTCCCATGGGGGTCTGCGTCGACTCGGTGGGCCCCATCGGTCATACCTTGTGACAACTATCTTCTTGTCATTCCTTTTACTGTGTCCGTATATTAGCTTCAGCTCATGTCCATGTTGGTTACTTATTCCATACATCCAACCACAACCCCCCCCCCCTCCCCCACCTCAACAACCCATCATCCCCCTTCGCTTGCCTCACGCTGTTGTAGCACATTTATTAATGCTTAATCAGGTTTAGGTGAACTGTTGAAGGGCCGTTTGATGGCTCCATTTTGTCCCTAAATCTGTTGTATCATGCTTCAACTAGGACTATTAGTACCACATGTACTATGTATAGTATATATCCAAGTCCCTCGTGTCTGAGAGTAATCCTGTTTTTGGCATGGAGAACTGAAGGCCCTCTTTCTAAACAGGGACTTTGTCAAAAAAAAAAGGAACAAGAAAGAAACTCAACATATTCCCGTTTTGGTCTCGACTAAGTTTATACTGTTTTAAATGATTTCTGCAGAGCTCCTCTGGTGAAGGAGGAGAAAGGAGGAGGATGAAAAAAAAGAAAGAAAGAAAGCAAAAGAAACCCAACTTACAAACACCATAAATGTCTTCTGCTGGAACTTCGCTGCTAAATCTGTTTGCCGTGATCCATCATGCCGTGCCTTCAACCCTTTACCACGGGGGTTTTGGCCAGGGGACAAGGCCCATCAGAACATGTCGGCATGCAAGCGTCTTCGTTTTCGCCCGTGCTTCAGAGAAAGAAAGACAGAGAGAGAGAGAGAGAGAGAGAGAGAGAGAGAGAGAGAGAGAGAGAGAGAGAGAGAGAGAGAGACAAGGAGGAAGGAGAGAACTGGCTCAGATTGTATATTTGTGTCTTGTACCCCATGAGGTTATGCTGAACCGTGAAGAGGAGGGATGGCTGTGTTAGCTGATGTTTGTGGTGGTCAGTCAGTGTTTTTCTCTCTATCTCTCTCTTTCTCTCTCTCTCTATCTCTCTCTCTCTCTCTCTCTGTCTCTCTCTCTCCCCGATCATGCCGAGTTGCTCAGAAGCATGTTGTGGACGCAGAAATGAGGCATGGCACAGCACGCTGCACAATGCCTCGCGTCTCCACAATGCCTGCTGCCTAGCGCCCAGTGCCGACTGCACTAATGCCTGCTTGCTTTTCTCTCCGTCTATCGGCGCACCATGCTGTGGTTGATTAAACAACTTCTCCAATGAGGCATTACCCTCGAAGAGGAGCTGCATCAACAACCCAGTTGTGTGTGATGTTATAAATATATGGGTGCACATTCCCACATGTGTGTGACTGTAGACACACACACACACACACACACACACACACACACACACACACACACACACACACACACACACACACACACACAAACACACGTGTGCGCACACAAACACACGCGTGCGCACACAAACACACGCGTGCGCACACAAACACACGCGTGCACACACAAACACACGCGTGCACACACAAACACACACACACACACACACACACACACACACACACACACACTTAACTCGCCCATGCAAACATGCACTGGTCATATTTACTCATGAAGAAAATAATTCCAGACGATGCAAGTGCTCTCCATGTTGACATGTAAGTTTTGAAGTAACCCCAACCCTCACCACCTACCGTACCCACCACCAAATACACATTTTGATGTTGCGATGACATCGTTTTATGTGCCGCTGCTAGCGTAGTGGCTGTGGTCACCATCGGGTTCTCTCTCTCTTTCTCTCTCTCTGTCTCTCTCTTTTTGTTTTGTACAGTGAAGCTCCGTCCCGTTTTATGGCATTGCCCTCTGTTCTGCTCCACTGAGAAAAATAATGGAGGCCGGGTAAGGGAGAAGGAATCTTGCCCTTGACCAAACTTAATTGGACAGAGTCCATCGCACAACCAGCAATTAGGGTTCCTGGTGCTGCCGAGAGGGGCCTGTGGACTTTGTTCAAAGAGGGACAAAATAAACTACTTTCACTATTTTATGGATTACTTTTGGCAGTAAATCGCTTTTTTTGTTTCATTTCTCTCTCCTCTCTCTCCTTTTTTTCCCTACCCTCTGTTTCCTTGGTTACTTTCAGTTGAAATGGGTTCTGTGGTTGGAAGTACTGTGCCGTGCTGTGAGGAAGGCGAAAGAAAAAAAATGAAAGTTGTACATCCCATGGAAATTGTGTTGACTCTTTCAACATATTTGAACACGGAAAAAAGTTGACCCACTTTGACACGGGTGCCCGCAGATAAAGGTGATATACTTGAACAAAACCGCAAAGGAAAATGAACTCTCTCACAATCATTTTGTAACTTTGTGGCCAAAAGTAATTATACCCTTATCCTCAGATATACTGACCCCTGTACCAAAAATTGCTTCTCTTTTTCTTTCTTTATACTTTTTTTGGTATAATTGTTCGCTGGACTCTTAACATTGGCGTGTGGACATTTCTGACCACCCTTCCCAACAAATTTCTGGCCTTCGCTGGCCATTATAAAAACCCTCTCAAAATGTTAGTTAGAGTCAAGCTGGGCTTTGAGTACGCCTTTTTGTAATCCTCGGTTTAATGTTTTGTTTTGTTCAGTCCTTTGTGAAGGGGTTATTTCCCTGCAAGCAGGTCAAAGTCCAGATCAAGTTAGACAGTTAGTTAGCACCTGCCTAGTTTGCTTAGAATGAACTCTAGTTAGTGTCCTCACTTGAAGGTTCCTTAATACAACCCTCAGTTGGGAACCTAAAAGTTCTCTGCGGATCCATACTGTTAAAGATTTCTAAAGAACCTAAACGTTCAGGGAAGAACCCCAAGTTTCCTTACGGAACATGCAGCGGTGATCAATAGTTCCTCAATTGTATAGTTCCAGGACTCTTTGAAGAATCTGCTAGAAAAGAG
Source organism: Engraulis encrasicolus (assembly GCF_034702125.1). Classification (NCBI taxonomy): domain Eukaryota; kingdom Metazoa; phylum Chordata; class Actinopteri; order Clupeiformes; family Engraulidae; genus Engraulis; species Engraulis encrasicolus. Next base: position 52,942,283 of record NC_085869.1, read on the forward strand.
ACAACATGAGTTGCCCCACAGTCCTTTCGGGAACTTTTTTTGTTTTTGCAGTGCAGTGTGAGGTACAGGGCATCAAACTCTGCTGCATACCAAACAAAGCA